>NW_026078722.1:0-10177 GCF_006386435.1 Epinephelus moara | reverse complement strand
TGTCAGGAGACTGTCAGGTAAACCCAGTCTCTCATACAGGGAAGAATTAGAGCTCCTCAGTTTGACAGTGTGAACATGTTTCAGTCTGTTAACTTTCTCTGCAGACTGATGAAGTATCTGCACTTCCTGTCTGATCTTCGTTCTCTCGCTGTGGTTCTTCGGGTTGATCTGCCAGGAAGATGATCCAGTGATGAGGGTCACCAACTGGCAACGCAGAGATGTGGGTTCAATTCCAGACAGAGGTATGCCACTCAGGTGTGAAGATGATGAATGTGTGTGATTTTTATAATACAATTTCAAACGTTGCGATCTCGTCCGTCATCAGTTTCAACTTGCATTTTCATCATCAACCAAGAGGAGGACACAGAAAACACCTGTCCATGTGAGCTGCAGGCTGTTAAACTGACTCTGCAGGTGACACAGGAGCTGATCATGTGACCTTCACCTTCATGTTACATGTTGCACAGTAAACCTGCCTTAGTGTAGAGTGTAACCCTTATAACTTTCACCTTAATTACAACTGGATTTAAGTATTTTTTTAAGTGTAGAATGTACAAAATAACATCACAGGTAACAAAGCTACAACCTAATTTGTACCTTAAAGGACTCGCTTTTTCAATTAAGATGCAGATGTGAGGTGAATGAATGGATTGATGTATAAAGAGAGTTTTAATTATTCCAGTTTGTTATTTTTATAAACCTTCAAAGGCTTTATTTCCATCTTTTCTGTCTTATTTTGAGTTGATCTCACCTCGTTAGGCTTTATTTATGGATTATCTGAATGATTTAAGAGAAAAAAATCCCATAAAATGTAGAAAATAGTATTAAAGCCACCTCACAGCTTTCATCTTAATTATACATTTATGCTGTTTTTAAGAGGTAGCAGGTTCCCAGGTCATTAATAACCCCAAGGAGAACTGTCTGCTCTATAAAGGCTCCAAAACATGACTTAAAGATGCTATTCTCATCGGCTAATAACGTACATAATTATAAGCATCACCTCTGAAACGGTGGGTTAGCTTTTTATCTTTACAAGCAGACTGACGCTGGCTGTGTGTCTTGTCTCATTGATCACTTCTACTGCAGGTGGTAATCAAACAGTGTTGGTGAGAATCCTTCTAAATTATTCTGATGGGGATGATAAATTGCATCACAGCCAAATGTGTCCTGTAGGAAAGATTAACTACTTTTTTTTGGCGGAAAATTTACAACTGCTGCCAACGTGAGAGACAGATGTTTGTTTAGTGTTGGTGCCAGTCACAATGAGTTTCTCAAGACGAATGAAAACACTAAATAATGACTGCAAAGATTAATATTACATCTCTGTGACAGTAATGTGACATGTTTTATTTCCATGGAGCAGAAGCAATAACAACCGGGATCTTCTTGTGTTTATTGTGTAAAGTATTAGCCCACTTTGCAGCTGTTGAGTCAAAGTTGTCATTGAAAGCATGGTGAAGGTTTTGTGGAATGTCACTTCCTTGGTCCTGTGGTCATTGTCTGAATGAATGTCAATAGGCATTTTCCCACAAATAATAATTTGACATGTAGAGAAACACAGGTGTAAATGATAATCAAAGATGTCTGGCTCACTGTCATACTTAAACACTTCATGAACAGGTGTGTTACGTTAGGAATTTATTTGAATCTATGTAGGGTGAAGTCATGAACATTGTAGATTACCAAGAGACCCACCTACAATTCTGAAGACCACCTTAAGTATTACTTTTATGCAACTTAATATGGTTCTCTGCTATATTTCTATGAAGAAATAAGTTGCTAAGTAAAATATTTTAGAAAATCTGGACATTCAAACACATCAAGTAACGCTACCTCACTCCAGTGAGATGTTCAGATAAACTGGGACAGTCATTAAATCCTTTATGTAACTTGTGGCTATTCGTTTAAAGATTGTCCAACTTTTCTGCCATGCTCTGCTTCTTCTTTTGCTGCCTGTTTCCTTGGTGCCATATTGTCTTCAATCGACATCCATGCATGTAACAGTTATGGCTATTCTGGGCTATTGTGGCTATTTTTTAAGTAACAAAAATGCTAAAATATCTGTATTATTATGGGGTGGCACACAATAGCTTAAGTCATGATTTTATGGCACCTTGTAGCCTAAAAACATGCTGGTTACACTTCAGAAAAATGTCCAATTTTAGCTTAATTTTCTGTCTCATTTCACCTGAATACAAAAAGTCCTCACTCAAAAACCTTTCCCACAGAACGTAAAATGTATTGTTAAATTATTTTGATTATGAGTCACACATTTAATAAAATGCAACATCCTACAACATTTTGTTTGCTGTTAGAGCCTTACTGTTTTGGGTGCAGTGCTGTTATTACCTGGCAAATTCTGGCACCAATGTGATTACAGAGCAAGTGAAAACTGGTGTAGAGACATACAGACAGTTAAGAAAGAAGATTACATAAATTAAGAAAGAGACACACAATAAATATAAAGACCAACAAAACATATCAGGACAAAATGTAAAATATAAAACAAGAAGTAGAGCACAGGCTGAAACTGGCGGGCACACAGACCAACCAGGCATTCAAATTTGACTTTCTGACTTTATGCTTTGTACATACTACTTTTTTCAGACCAGTATAAATGTTTGTTTTATGTAAAGCACATTTGTAGAAAAAAATGCAATGGTCACTGGATGCTAATATTTCAAAGAGCTCAAGATATAAAACCTTCTTTGTCCCATCAGACTTCACCACTATGTAGACTGGTAAAAAAAATAAATGAATAAATAAATAAATAAGTAAATATAAACGTACATTTAATGATTTTATTTTAAGAATGGAGCAAAAAGTTCCTAGGTTTGTATTGGAGTCCAGGCCCTATATATACCTGCAGCTGCTGCCTTTGACCACAAGGTGGCGGCCACAGCTCAACCTTTAAACCACAGGCAGGCGATGCACTGTGCTGCCTTCAGTTGTCTCTGTGGCTGTGGGCTGCACTGAAGTGATGATAGCCTACACCTGTTGGAGTGACTCTGGTTCAAACAACGCCTAAAACTCTGGCTCGGTTTGTTGCTGGGAGTTGGGAATAGACTAAAACACAAGTGCCATGTCTCTGGAGCAAGAACAGAAGGAAGACAAATGCCTGGCAGACATGTAAGTACCTGTAAATTAACCGAAAGTTAGCTAAAATTAGCCTAAAGTTATGTAGCTGACGCCAATTCAGCTTCAGTACTTGTGACAGTTAGATTTAAAAAAGAAAGACCGACAGTTCTTGGATATGTTTTCACTTTTAAACCCCACACATCACAACCAAACGACGCATACACGCTAGCATTAGCATTTCCAGTATTAAGCTAACGTTAATAGCCTAACGCTCGTTTGTATTTCCAATTAGCTTAACCGGAAATTGCTATTTCTCCCACGTCACCTCAAGGCACCACATCTCTGGGCGCCATTTTGGCTCCGCAGCTTCTCACCTTGATGCAGTTCCTGTTTAGTCATGTGTATCGCAAATCCAGCGTCGCATGATTTTTTTTTTTCTATTAGAAACAAGTGAATTACGGTAGTTGTAGTCAAGTTGAATCCGTCTTTTAACGTCAGAATTATTTATTAGCAGTTTCTGATATTAGTAATGGCTGCCAGGGAAGCTTTTAATTAGCTTGATTTCAACAGGTTTGTAAGGAAAAGTTGTAAAAGCCAAAACATCAGTTGTTTAATAGCCTAAATATATGGAAGCTAACCTGTGGGCTTAATCAAATGTAGTAATTAAAACATTATAGTGCTGCCACAGAGACATATAATCATAAATTCTCCTAAATTATTAAGTAATATAAATAAATCTTACTTCCTGTTTTAATTTGCAGCCTGCAGAATAGGTTGCATAAGAAGCATTAACGTGTATTTTCACTAGAGTAAGTAAATTACGGTATGCAAGTCATAAGCTACCTTTGGGGCATTGCAAACACACACACACACACACACACACACACACACACGCACGCACACTGTACTGAAGCCACTATAGTGTAGCCTGAAGCAGTACAGTGAATTTACACTCACTGCAACATTATTATTATAATATCTTTTCTTCTTTTCCAACAGGCGAGCACAAAATGTAAAATGCATAGGCTAAAGATAGGTTATAGATATTGGGAAACGTGCGCGCCCACACACAAGGAAACACGCACACATGCGCTTGTGCGCGTGCTCAGTCCTCCACCCCCTTCTCTCTCTCCCTCTCTCCCTCTCTCACTCACTCACACACACACACCACACACACACATACACACACTCACTCGTGTTTCACCCTCACACCTCAACAGCAGCGTGCAAACAAACACACACACATACACACACGCACACACACATACACGTATTTCTGCATCCTGTATTTTTTTATGCACCGGGAACCGCGCGCTTTATAAGCGGTCGTGGATTATGATGCCAGTTTTTATAACAGCGGAATATTGGCCTCTCCTTCGGCTCCAACTGTGAATAGCACTACATTGCGTGTTTTTTTTTTTTAATTATTTTTATTTTTCAGATTTATTTCTAATTTGGTTCCCCGTTACTTCTGAGCACCGAGAGACCGCCGAGACGCAAAGCCTACGTTCAATGCCGTTGGAACATGTCCTATGTTCCCTTTCAAGGTAAGACAGAGCAGATATTTTATATTTTTTTGTCATCCACCGCATCTTTCTTTTCTGTCCTCCTCCCCCGTTCCTCACCATCCTCTTCCTCTCTCTCTCCTCTCCTCTCCTCTCCCTCTCTCTCTACTCTCTGTCCCTCTCCTCTCCCTCTGTCTCTCTGACACTATCATATGCAATAGGCATATCTAAAAGCACCATAGCCGACAGGTGCATAGAAATAGCCTAGAGTGCCTTCTAGATAGATACCCACACAGGCACGCACAAACACGCGCACACACAGGGATCCAGCGCAGCGTGTGTCCGTATGGACCTGTGCATGCGGCAATTATAGTATTGTAATAAGGTATGCATGTGTACTGGTGTCACACGGTCTACTCTTGCAAGTGCATTCCTCCGTTTGAGAGCAGCCACACAGCAGTGATGGGAAAAACTGTTGTAATATTCATAAAATATTCCTCTAATAATCCTCTGGTGTTATAGGGTGTATGGTACTTATGGGGAGTTTAAAGAGACAAGATGACACTTGTCTGATGTGATGTTATGAAGTTTATACTGCTCATATCATACTTGATTGTTTTGTTCTATTCTTTGGTGTGGAATGCTAATCATATTCCTATAGGCACTCTCAGTGTAGTGTAAGGAGTTTTGAGTGTGCTCGTAATATCTCCTATGGAATATTCCTATTTTATAGTGTAATATCTTGTGAAATATATGTATGATTTCATCAATATCCTGAATGGACCGTGTCCTGCCTCTGTGTGTGGAAAAACTTTGGCCCAATAAAATATGTAGATGACCACAATGAAAGGCTACTTCATTCTTGCTGGTCTTTAATTCCCCCATACTCGAGTGTGAGTGGGTGAAAGGCGCCTCAGTGTACGGTAAAGGCAGATTCCCCTTGGTATCATTGCACTGCAACTGTGACTAATGCTATATGTGAGCAGGCGTGCTGCAGTGAGCTGCCTCAAATCTATCCAGTCGAAACGTTCAATTTGCAGTGTGTGCGTGTGTGATTAGAGGGGCTAATTTGGGGGGGGAAAAACAAGCAAGGTGCTCAAACATGATGGCCAGAGTGAGACCGGAATGAGATGGAACGCCCAGCGCAAAGTTTGGAAGAACCGTGAAGGATTGGGGGTGTCGTGGTTTGTGTGAGTACCTGTTATCAAAGAGGCTTAGTTGCCAAAAAAACTGTAGAGATGAGGAGGATCTGGATGTGTGTGAGTAGATGTGAGTGTGTGTGACAGAGGGAGAGGGAGCAAATGAGCGGCGTGTAGTCAGTGTGTGGGTTCAGGAGAGAGTGGAGGTGTGCTGCATGTGACTGTTAGGGTGAAGGAGAGAGTGATGGTTCATGTGTGGATCCAAGCACACACTCACAGACCTGTAACCCCTTGTAGAACAATACGGGTGCCTCCAAAATGGAGACTAATCTCGACCTGAAAAACTCCAACTCTCAGCTCCCGGACTTCACCGTGACCCCGGAGTCATCATCAGAGCTGCACATGAAAAGAGAGACCAAATTTAACTGTGGCAGCCCGCTCGGCTCCTTTTCACTCTGCTTTTTTATTCCCTCCAAGCAAAGCAGATAATGGCCAAAATGCCCTCTTGTGCAAGTGCAGCTATAGAAGTTGGTTGCATAATGTTGGTGAGATGCTCTGCCTGTGTGTGTGTGTGTGTGTGTGTGTGTGTGTGTGTGTGTGTGTGCAAGCCCACTCTGGGAGTCATTGCCAGGAAATTGTGAGCACAGTGCTGCACCTTCAAAACCTGCCAGCGATGGCACTGAGTACTCTTTCTCTGTGATCGCACAGTGGCGTTTCATTTTAGACATTGTTTTCGGAGCTAAGCAGCGTTTAGTCGTATCCAATTTGGTACAACTGCTGAGGGTTTAGTCGTAAGCTGCATTGTGAGGCATGTCAATATGGGGATGCATCAATCTGCTGTTAGTTTTTACAGTTTTAACTTCATAAGTGCATCAGTAGTATTTAATATTGTACCCTCAATCGAGATGACAGGAGCAAACCTGTTTATTATCCAGCATTATGTACTGTATAGTATTTATATTGTAAAATCCAACAGTTTCCATACATGCCCCTTAAATATTAAAGGTTAGTAAAGATTTTTTTTAAGTGGGGTTGTATGGCCTACTTATACTTGGACAGTTTATTACGCACAGTTGATGTCAGTCGGCACGCCCCCAGTGTGGAGAAGCAGGCTTGAGTCCGACACGGAAGCTAAGCAATACACTGCTGTGGATGGGCGCAGCAACAAAATGTATTTTTGCCACCTAAATAAAGTCCTACCCCAAAAATTCAGTATCACTTTAAGGGTATGCTACATTTAGTGTATTTTCACTGCTACCTTACCATCACACAGCGATTCCTGGCGGGAAAATAAAGCCATTATATTGCTCTCTTCACAGCCAGACTCCATTGAGAAAAACAGTGATTTAACATCCGTGAACACGGGAGCTGCTGGTCTACCACCGCCTCAGTCAGTTAGGTTGCGTGTGTTACTGTGTGACTTTGGCATTTTAAAGAATTAGTTCGGGTTCACCAAAGTCACACAATAACAAAAACTAACTCGCTGATCGAGGCAGCGATACACCAGCAGCTCCTGCTTTCAGCGAGCTAAAATGACTGTTTTGTCAGTGGAGTCTGGTGGCTTTGACGAGAGCATAGACAGGGAACTGAAGACATTAATATCTTCCCCGTCAAAACGGCTGTGTGATGTAAAAACGGTAAAGGTAAAGCGGTGAACTGATATTGAGTTTTTTAGGTGGCTAAAATACATTTTATTGCTGAACCCCTTCACAGCAGTACATCGCTTAGCTTCCGTGTCGTACTCCATCCTGCTTCTCCAAAGTGGGGGCGTGCCGACTGACTTAAAAGTAGAAACATTCGCTAAATTGTGAGTATTTGTTGGTTTTCTCACTTTCTATTACATAATTAATTGAATATCTTTTTGGACTGTTGATTGGGCAGGATAAGTCTTTTGAATATGACACCTTGGGTTTTTGGAAATTGTGCATTTTTTCACTATTTTCTGATTTTTTTTTTTACAGACTAAATAATTAATTGTAAAAACAATCAATAATAATCGACGAAAATGTGCGTCAGTTGCAAGCACAAGTTTGTATTTTGGCCAACCAGCTCAGTACACTCTTGACAGATACTCTCTATCTCCCCTGTCCACCTATACATTAGAAGCTCCATGGTTACTCAAAGAGATTATGTAACACTGTGTGATATTTATTGCCGCACAGTGACTCAACATCTACAGATAAAATATGTGGTAAGCCGACTGATATTAGTGTGACATTGATTTGCGATGAGATATAGATCCACATGATGGGGAGAGAGGGGAAGAAAAAAAAAAAAAAAACCTCAGCGATCTTGCAGATGTATTTGAGCCCACATTGACGAGTGTGTTAAGCTAATGTACCAGGCAAGCCATTTGCAGTCATGCCAAGTACCGGCTCACATGAACAGGCAGTTAGTGGGAGGCAGGCAGCAGCAGCAGAGATGGGCCTTCCTATCTTGGCTAAATCTTTTTCCTCCCTCATTCGCTCTCTTAAACTCACACCTCCTTTCAGTCTATCTCTTTCTCCTTCTTTTCTTTTCTCTCTTTCTCTCTCTCCTCCGCTGTGGTCGACCCCCCTCACGCTGAACCACCCACACGCACACATATACTACACACACACACATGCTCTCCTACCCCCTCACTGTCTCTCTTCTCTCTGTCTCTCTCCCTCTTTTCCCTTCTGTACAATGGCTGTATCCATGAGTGCAGATGGACACTATGGAAGCAAGCAGCCAGCCACTGAGCTATCCCTGGCCTTGTCGATTTTACAGTAGTTTGATACAGCAGCTCCTGTCAAGCATGGCCATAGTTAAAGAGACAGCACACCACCAATGCACTGCAGCACTCCTCTACTCCCTCCTTCTCTTTCCCTCTCTTTCTCCCATGTGACATAAGGGACTGTCTTACACCCCTCCACTCCTCAGGCTGTGCCAAGAACCATCATCTGTTAGGCTATTACTGTACTGCATGCGCGAGATTCATCTAGCCCTGTGCACTAGATGATCTGTCAAAAGAGAGAGCCCATTCATTCTCCAGTGGGGTGCTGAGTGTACTGGAGATGCGTTTGCGGCGGCTTTTTCAAGTGTTGTGTCGAATTAGCGGCAGAGAGGACCGGCGATGAGCATTCGGGAGAAGTGATTTGCTTTTAATCACACATGTAGGGCTGAAATCTCCAGCCGGAGAGCTTCTCGGCTGGTGTTGACAGATCTTTAGTGATCTGATGTTTCGCGAATCAAAGAACCCCCTGTCCAAGTTCAGGGACGATTTAAATTTTCTGGCCGAATCCCCCCTAGATGTGAGAAGTCAGCACTTCTAAATGTCAAACAAGACTGTGCAGTCAGCTTTTTCAAGTATCCCTAAAGCTTTCCGGTCAAAGACATGCAATGGTGTCAAGACATTGAGGAAATATCACCCATGTCATTATTCTGGCCCGCACATAGGAAGTCAATCAACGTTCAACAGGCCTTCAATTGAATGCACTCACATAGTATTTTACATATTCATCAGCGTGTTCAAGGATCCGGTGAATAAGCACACAGGGTGGTGCATAGCAGTTGCTTATTAGGCCTGTTGAAACGCATTTTCTCTAGCAGACACTTCAAAGTCTTTGATACCCTGGAGGTCAATCAATAGCTGACCTCAGCAGCATAAAATATGTCTGTATTACAGCAGGGACTGTGACCATGTAGACCCACTGATGATCTAGAAAGTGTAAGTACTGATGCCCTGGGCGAGATCATAATATTATGTGACTATTACTGGAGATGCATTCTCTATCACCTTTGGGGCCTTTATACTCTGGGCCCCAATAGTATAGTAAGTCATCTGCATATTGTGTGAGGTAGCCTGCTTTTACAAACTTGCACGCACAAAAATGTCTTACTTTGTGTCCATGCAGAGGCATGGTTTATTTTTTAGCAAAGATTAAATTAATCCTTAGTCCAGATGTGTCATTATTCTCTCTGGTTATAGCACCATGAATTACGCATTTCTTGCAACCTCTGTCTTTCCCATCTCAAGCTTTGAATCACAAAAGATATTGGGCTAATGATATTACAGCACAACCATGCCCATAACGTTATGCAACTGAGTACGATTTGCACTGTTTTTTTTACGTCTGTGAGTGGCAAAGTATGAATTTTGCCTTTGTGCCAAGAACACAGTAGGCAGAGAGAAAAAGAAAATTTTCAGACCGCAAGCTACAGGTCCTGACTAAGGAACCAGTGCACTAAGTTGTGTAAGCAGTTTTCCTGAGTTTCCTGATCTTTTCATTTTTAGGTGGTTGAAAATATTGTGTCTTTTTTATGTATTTTTGCCACTATTGAGTAACAGATATGTGAGAGAGTTGAATAAAATGTCCCTTGAGCTGCATGGCGTAGTCTTGCCTGTTTGATGTGTAGTGCTGTCCATGGTGCTAATGTAGCTGTCACAGTATCGCTGTTTTAGTGATGTTGTTATGCCCTAATAACTGACTT
>NW_026078721.1:0-3119 GCF_006386435.1 Epinephelus moara | reverse complement strand
CTCAGACTGGGAATTGGCGATGCCTACACTTGAGAATCTGGACATCAGTACTGACGAAACTGCTGCTCTTCAGAGATCACTGATAACCCTGAGCACGCACACGTGAACGCGGAGCACAGAGAAGCAGTCAGAAACAACTTTTTATGTCGGGGCTGCAGCACACATGGATCACTACGCATAAGCAGTATGGAGATACTTTGTGGATTCAATTTGTGTTCTTGGACGTTAGTCTGGGGCGCCGTCTACCATTAGGTGTGCTAGCTGCTCCACCCGCCGATCTCTGCAAGGGATGTGAGGACTCTAAAACTTCACCAGGGCCTCCCTCGGCATATGGGTGAGTAGATAATGGCTGAATTTTCATTTTTGGGTGCACTATCCCTTTAAGCTAGAATTCTTTAGGCTAAGCTAGGAGCAACTCTGAAAGTATTCTTAGAATGTTTGTGAATACAGCCTCCTGCACAGATAATAAAGCTACCATCAGAGAAACCACTTACTGACAGTGTAAACTGAGCTTTTTCTAGAGTATATTAGGCAAGTTTGGAGAGGAACATGTGAGCATTTTTCTCTTTGTCCAACACTTTAATGCCAAATTCTTTTAACCTATTAGAGGTTCCAGTGGAAAGTGCACAAAGGGGGGTCTTGAAGTGATCTGTGGGTGTAGGATTACATTTGTCATATTGGCATGTAGGTTCATGCATGTCAACCGCTTCTTGGTTTGGAAATGTGACAAAGTTTCCGAAAGAGACACTTATGGACTAATGGACGGCTGCCTGTAGAGACCGGCGTCTGCCTGTGTTTGCTTCCAGAGCTCCTGGGGATGTTTAGTATTGGCACAGAACCTCTGAAATTATAGCCAACGTGTGTCTACTTAGGCTCCAACTAACGATTACTTTATTATTGCTTTATTCTGCAGATAATTCTCGATCCATTGCTTATCAGTACTGTCAATAAAATATCAGAAAATAGTGAGAACCCTGAGTGACACCGCCAAATTACTTATTTTTCCCCACCAGCAGTCTAAAAGCCAAAAATATTCAGTTAATATGTGAAAAAATCTGTAGCAAATCCTCACACTGAGGAGCTGGAACTAGTGAGTATTTGGAAATTTTGCCTAAAAAGTGACTTTACAATTTATCTATTTTCACAATAGTTGCTGCTTTCCAGTGTATCAGATGAACACTGTACATTAAAGGTGCAAGAAAGTCAGCATGCTTTCAAAGCAAAGTTCTGGGCTCAAGAGATTAACAATGAGACAGCAGAGTATGAGGAAGTGTCAAAAGTTGTGTGTACAGACACAGGTTGAAACACATGCGAGTATGCAACGGCGTGCTGCACGATGAGTTAACACAGTGTCCATATGACTGCACCTTATATTGCAGCAATTCAAAAGGCTGTAATAAAGTTGAAGAGCCAGTGTGGCAGGAGAGATTACTCTAACAGAACACCATAGAGCTGATCCTTGTCCGGACTGAGAGCTCAGACTGCAGACCTGGCAGTCGCGCAGTGCAGTGGATCTTTGCTTGACAATATTTGGGCAGAGCGGGTGGAAAAGCTCTTGTGAAATCTGCATGATATACAGAAGTCATTAGGGAAGTTGCACAGGAAGAGGGCACTGAGAAGTGTGCCTTGTGTTATTTTCACATCCTCTAACAGCGACGGTCTATTCGTTTTGTCCACACGGCAGCTACCATTTAACCTATAACCTTAACCTTAATATAAAAGAGCTCTGAGAAAATTGCTAGTGAGGAAAATTGGTATTTCATGGCTTAAAAACTGCTGAATACAGAAACAGACTGTGGGAGCAGCAAGGTTTTCCAGATCAAACATTTGGCATTTTTTTCCAGAGAGTTCAGTTTTCCATTAACACCTTAAAATGACTGAGGATGAAAAGCAAGAAAAAAAACAACAAAAAAACAATGGTGTGAAGTCAGCCCTGCTGTAAGGGGACATTAAGACTAACCCGGTGCCATCATTCAGATCTACACTGATGGCATGATGTGCCTAACAAGCTTCATACCATCTAACACATCTGTAATAGAGAAGCTATAATGAGATCACCCGTGCCTACATCCTGTGGGACTTAACAATTGTCACATGTGAGCTGCCATGTGTCTTACATGATGGATTTAATAACGAAACATGACACTGTTTCCTTAAAACCAATAAATATCATCATTTAAAACAACACACAACTTAACTAATTAATCATTCATTTGTTCCACACTTCAACAGATAGATATTGGGACTATAGAACACATGTAATTGGGTGCAATCCAATTAGGAAGCTGCGAGTGAGATTAATCTTGATAACTGTAGTTTCCTTCCTCTTAAACAAAGTTGTTTTTACAGATTTAACTACCTGCCAACATGGAAGGAGATGTGATTTAAAACAGGGTTGGACAGACTCTGTTAAACAGATTGGAAATGGAAAGTTTTATGCGTCAGCACAATAGCCAGTAGCCATGTCTCCCCTCAGTAAGCAGACTCCATATTGCATTGTAGATATCTTTGGCAGAAAAGCGGCTTTCACAAAAATTATATCTCAGAGAAGAATGACCCAAAATGAGATGAGAAATGAACTCACAGGCTCTTTTCCATCCATGGCCTCCATCCACAACTTCCTGTCTCCCTCTGAAAGAGCTTGGAAAGTGACGGGTGTGTTTCTATGGAAACAGTAACAAATGCCATTAAAGAGGCCAAGGTTGCAATTAAGTTATTCAGTGACATGATGCAGTGCTACAGTATCCAACAATTGCAAACAATTAGTTTTTTAAGCTCTTACACATTTGTCAAGCAGAACAGGTTGGACACCACAAGAAGAAAAACTTATTTGAAGTAACACGCTGATGTTAATGATGGAGGTAGCAAATGGAGATGAATAAGACAAGCATGTAGAGATGATGAAAATCCATTGTTGCAATCTGTCTTCTACAGAAGAAACAAAATCTGGTGCCAAATTTTACAGCTTGTAGGCTACTGAATCAATTGTTAACTAAGACAACTGTTTAAAGGTCTTTCTGCCAACTGCACTAATCAACTAACTATGAAAACCTTAAAACTCTTATAAAATAACTTTTCTATTGACAGCTAAATATATAATCCTAGTGTCTGTCAAAGCC
>NW_026078720.1:0-10589 GCF_006386435.1 Epinephelus moara | reverse complement strand
TGCGATTTGACCAGCTGAGTGTCGGGTGACATCATCAGCCGGCTTGAGTCGAGCAAAGACCGGCCAGTTCACACCGCTGACACTTTTCTCTGCGACGTCCTAAAACGGTTTTGTCGCGAATCTTGGGTCTGAACTGTGTCCGCCTTTAGTGTGACGTGTAACATACGCATCAGCAGCCCTTAATAATTAATAAAAGTGATCATTTACTGTCAAAGGTCATTGTAACCGCGCCTGTCTTATTCTAGCAAATGTGGTATGTCAAGAACGCCTGAATGGTTTTACTACCTATTTGGCACAAATATTCACTTGGACTCAATGATGAACTGATCAGATTTTGATAGTCAAAGGTCAAAGTCACTGTGACCTCATCTGTCTCAATGTTGTGAACACCTTGAAGAAATTTCTTAAATTTGGCACAAATACCCACTTTGAGTCAAGAATGAACTATTAGTATTTGCTGGTCAAAGGTCACTGTGACCCCACAATAGCTGTGGCCAGAAACAGTATTTTTTGGGGCTGGTAGTCTGTCCGTCCCATTCTTGTGAACGCAATATCTCAAGAACACCTAAATGGAATTTCTTCAAATTTGGCGCAAATGTTCACTTGGACTCAAGGATGAACTGAATTAGTTTTGGTGATCAAGGGTCAAAGGTGAAAGTCACAATGTAGCCATCTCAGTCTCAGGAACGTGATAGCTAAGAAACGCCTTGAGGGGATTTCTTCAAATTTGGCACAAACGTCCACTTGGACTCAACGATAAACTGACATTTTATATCCAAAAGGTCAAAGGTCAGCTTCACTGTGACATCATCATGTTTAAACGTCATATCTCAGGAACACAAGGAGAGACATTTGGTCAGATACTGAATTGGTGACTCTAATCTTGAAACTGTGCTAATTCTATAGATCTTCAGTGGGTGAAGCATCCATGTTTTCACTGACATGAATGGAAACTATGGGAGGAGGCGCATACAACTGTGAAGGTTTTTTTTTTGTATTTTATGTTTGTTAGATTAGGCGTTTGTCTATATTTACATCTTCATGTACATTCGTTCTCGAAGCTGTGTGTATAAGTATGATAAAGTATATCAACAACCAGAGTCAAATTCCTTGCATGTGATGGGTTCATTCTAATTTTGAAAATAGTTTACATGTTATAATGATGAGTCTGAAGAGGAGGATGTGGATGTTTTTCTCTGTGGTCGTGGGGACATTTTGTGGCTGATGCTCCTGCCTGACACTCATCAGTGTGAATGTTCAGCATCTTAATTAGTGGCAATAGGACGCTCCTCCCTGCTGAAGCCCCACTTTGTGAAGGCAGGTGCAGCTTTAAATGACTTGACATTTTTTGCAGTGTGCAGAAGGTGGCAGGTTGTGATCCTACAACCCACATCTCATATACATAATCCCGCAGGCAGGCGGGCCCCTGCTCTTGTTGAATGGGGGGACTCTCCCTTCCTCTAGGGACGTTTCAGGGCTGAAAGAGAACCCTCACCACCCGGCTACCGGGGGCCCGTGGGCGCAGTGAGAAAATGAAGACCTCTGCACCCCTCTAAATCCCCAGGAATTTCTCATTAAGCGAGGGTCCCGGGCTGCCGAGGGCCCTCTGGGCCCTCACCCACCCCCGTGAGGGGTCTCCCTCTCTGGCAGGGAGAATGGAGCTCTCCACTCCACTTTGTGCTGGCTGCCGGCTACCAGGGCCTGTTATTCACCTTCTCCTTTCTCACCAGCACAAGAGCTTTCTCCCAATCATGCTTTCAAAGCCCTCAGGACTTCCTCTTCCTTTCATTCACTTTCTACATAAGTGTGTGTGTGTGTGTGTGTGTGTGTGTGTGTGTGTGTGTGTGTGTTATAAGACCCAAAAGAGAGAAAGGCATAATTGAATTTGACATTTTTTTTAATGGTATCCTGAGATATTTTTGTCTGGAGGCGCCAAAGCTGGAATGAAGCGGACTCTCATTTCAAAGAGTGTTTTTTTCTTCTTTTTTTCACACGTTGTTCACGAGTACAAGGAGGATTAATGAGGATTATGTATATGAGGAGAGGTAATGAGTTTTGATGAGAGTAGAGAGGATATTTAGTGTAAGATTTCAAAACATCTCAGCGAGTCAGGATTTGGCAGCTTCAGCTGCTCCTGACTTTTCCTGTTGTGGAGTCACGTTATCCTCATATTTTTCTGACGGTAAACACGGGACACTTTAAAAAGGACGAAACATATTACAGGGATTTTGTTTTTTAGATAAAAAATGTACAAATAAGTTGAAGAGACAAAACATCCTGTTTGTGTGTTTGGTTCTTTCCAAAGTGAAGCTGTTACCTCCCCTGTGTGGAGAAAAGCTGCTGCTACAACAACACTGACTGACTTCAACCCAAAAACGTATTTTACCTGCTCATGACTCAATATAGAAAATATTAATTTGTTTTAAGATATCCTATAATTTAAGAAATAATCTATAGACTTTTATACAGGGTATATTTCATACAGTTTTCATGGTCCTTTGAATTTTGTGATCATTTTACTCAGAAGTCTTTTTATCATTTTAAAACACATTAAAACATGTTATATATTGGTATGAAATATATTTACTGATGTGATATTACCTTTTATGTAGGCCCTCATGCTTAATGTACTAATTAATGCTAAATAAAACATGTTTACTTTAAATCTCTGTAGCTTCTCATTACTGAAATATTTTTCTGCATATTTTGGTTTATTTATTTTTACTTGTTCCTTTTTAATCTTTACTGTTGTTCCTTGTGTGAATTTTGGTTTCCATATAAATAAATAATTTTAAAAAACTTAATATTATTTTATTTCTATAACGGCCCAAACCAAACCCAACTTGGTGTGTTTGCAACCTGCAACATACGTGCCGGATGGGAGATTATTCAGCCGAGAGGAAACTATTAAAAATGAAAGTACATTTACTCAAGTATCTTTAATAAGAATGGCTTCTTCTTCTTCTTCTTCTTCTTCTTCTTCTTCTTCTTCTTCTTCTCCTTCTTCTTCTCCTTCTTCTTCTTCTTCTTCTTCATGAAGTAGATCAGTAAAAGGACTTTAAAATCAGTCCTTACAGATACAGGTAGGAGCCTGGTCTCACTCCAAAGTCGCTGAAATCCGGTGCTTGGGCAGTGACTTGCTGCGTCAGAAACCAAGGAAAAAGGTGTCCTTTAACGTCAGCATGGTACGTGGCCTGTCGCTGTTACAGTGTAAGGGTGCACGGCAGCGTCAGGGGGAAACGCAGCAGGACAAGATATATTTCCAAGGTGGCAATCTGAATCTCCTGCAAGGGCCCACTCCCTCAACGGGCCCCTGCACCTCAGGGGTCCCAGTGTAATTGCACTGCCTGCACTGTCTATATTTACGCCCCAGCACCTGACCCATGTAACCACATACTGCAAGTTTAGGAGCCATTTTATGCACTCAGAGAAGACACATTGCTCTGCTCTGAACTGCACCATTGTCTAAAATATGACAGACACACGATTATACAACTGTGTATATGTTTTATAGCTGAGACACCTACATGGCTTACCCTTTTTAAAGACCGCTCCCAAAGCCCGACCTGCTTTTATTCCTGTCAAAGGTAAGATGGTCGTTTAGAGTAAGTCCTAGATGAAATTTAGATTGTAAAAATAAAAAATTTCATTAAATATAAATGACATATTTGGCTGTAACTCTCCTGTATATATTTCTTTATGAATTTAATTATTTAATTCTGTGTTTATTTCAGCATTAAGTTATTTTTTGTTCATTTATTTCTGTAATTATTAATTGGTTTATTCCTCTATTTACATTTCAGTCTCTGTTATTCCTTCATAGAACAGAGGGGGGGATTCATTACACAAGATTCAAGTGGTGTGATACTGTAACTTACAAACACCTGGCAGGTGTAAAGCAATGGTTCCACTGGGGCTCGAACCCAGGACCTTCTGCGTGTAAAGCAGACGTGATAACCGCTACACTATGGAACCATACAATCTTCACATTTGATAACATGTAATGTAGTAAAGGAATAGTAAGAGAAACATACAGGAGTAAAAGAAAGTGCAGACGGGAAAGAAGTTCATACCAGCGGTGATGTCACCTCCGGGTGTTTTATATTATATAACCACTTAATCTTCATTCAATTTTTTAAAACAACATGTCAGGTTCACCTGACACAAAAACACGTCCCTTGGGAGCTTGACGTAATATTTTCATGTTAAATCAACAGTTTTGAGTTAATTTAACTAAAATGTATGAAGCTGATTTCACTTAATTAGTTCAAGGCCAATTAAAAACACGATCTTTGCGCACTTAACATATTTTCTTCAATAGAAGTTCAATAGAATTAAGAAATGGCTGTAAATATGTGCACTCAATGTTTTTATGTTCATATGACAGAGGATTTAATGCTCAAACAACAAAAAAGCTATGTTAAACTGACATTAAATTCCTGAGGTCATATCACAGTGAGAGGAGCCAGTCTGCATGACGGTTTTTACTTTTGATACTTATTACACTTCTGTACTTTTACTTAAGCAACATTTTGAATTCAGGACTTCTACTTGTAACGGAGTAATTTCAGACTTCAGTATTTCTACTTTCACGTCACTGACTTCTTCACGTCGCTCTAAATAACAGCGATGTCTTCAGAGAAACAGAAGTGGAATGAAACTGAGACCAAAAAAAAAAAAAAGTTGATAGAGAGAGAAAGCTGTCCCATGCAGGCCAGGACAGCTGACAGCTGGGTTCAGCAGGGGTCAGGGGTCGGGGATTGGCAGCAGTGGGGGAGTGAAGTGGAATCTAAAACAACAGGAAGACACACACACACACACACACACAGACTGACACACTGACACACACACATATCCGGGAGAGGAGGCGAGTGTGGGCCTCCGGCCGGATCTGTGGTGTGACAGACAGTTGACTAAAACTTCATCAGTGTGGTGTGAATGCTTCCTCCCACATATCTGTGTGTGTGTGTGTGTGTGTGTGTGTGTGTGTGTGTGTGTGTGTACCACTATCTTTATTAGGACCAGTTTCAGACCTTGGACAGTGACCACATTTTAGTAACGTGAGGAAATTTTAGAATAAGAAAACAAAAAAGAAAACCAAACTTATTTTGAGGTTAAATTTGAAATGTCTGGTGACGACTCTGTGATTAAAACTATAATATATAAAGACAGCTCCCAAAGCTCGACCTGCTTTTATTCCTGTTTCAAAGGTAACATGATCACCTTGCTCTTTATGCAGAGTGCTTATTACAGGTGATGGTTATTTAAAGGTCATTTCCTTCTGTATTAGTTTGGATGCTACAGTTGCATAAAAGCCATGACTATGGACCCTGGTGCGTCATGCCACACACTGCCTCCCACTGGCCAGGTGTTGTAAGTGCAGCACAAATCTCTAAAAACCAAGATGGCCGACAGAACACAAAAAAATGTTGAGCAGCTCAGGAGTTGATCACCAACCCTGCTACAATAGGAGACACTTACAGGTAATTAACATTTGTTTTATTCATCTAAAAAGTTATACAGTTGTTAAGATTTTTGAGTACTCATTTCATGTTGGGAGGAAATTACAATTAATCATCTGTCCACTAGGTGGACATCATGCAGCACCCGCGATATTTTAACTACCATTACTGCAACCTTGTACCTACCTTGCAATTTTTGTGAGGAAAAAAAAAAAATATTTCGACATGATTTTGGTATTTTTGTAGAAAACATTCATAGAAAAATATACATAGGTAAGTTAAGAGGAAGGAGCGAAATGAGGGAGGGGGTACAAGATAAATTTTAATAGTTTCATATATTGCATCTTTTCTTTCATCGGTTTACATTTCTTAAGTTTAAAACTTAAACGCATGCTGTCCACCCAAATGGACATGTAAAAAAAACTCCTTAAAAAATGAATGTTTAAAAAAAAATGAACTTCAAATTTTTGTTTTTCGTGACTAAAAAGGAATATAAACACTTAGGAAAAACATCATGACTGAAGTAGTCGTAATTCATGCATGAAAGGGCGAGAGTCAGTCCTAAATATCTATCTAATTGTAAAAATTAAAACATATTAAATATAAATGAGATTTATGGCTGTAACTCTCTTGTATATATTTGTTTACAAATTGAACTATTTCCCTGTGTGATTATTTCAGCATTAACTTATTCTTTGTAATTATTTTTTGGTTCACTCCTAAATTGAAATGTACTATGTCACTCAGGTCTTCCTACATAGAATGGAAGGACAAGTCATTATGCAAGGTACACCTGAAATACTACTCTAACCTGCATACACCTGGCAGGTGTAAAGCAATGGTTCCACTGGGGCTCGAACCCAGGACCTTCTGCGTGTAAAGCAGACGTGATAACCGCTACACTATGGAACCATATATATATGCCACTAAGTAAATATTTAGAACAATAAATTAATATTAAGTGAAAACTGCAAAAGTAACAGAAAAGGGCGTGCAAGCATGAAATTAGTTCATACCAGTGGTGACGTCACCTCCAGGTGTTATATTTTGTTCAACCACTCAGTCACATTAACCTCCATTCATGTGTTGTAAAACTAAACCAGCCTGGGTGAAATATTGTGTGAAGAGATCCCAGCTCACACTGACACTGACACACACATATGTGTTGGACACATTATTACACACAGACTCCGTCCCATAGTGTGTGCTGTGCTGCCCTCCAGTGGACAGAATGAGTCCTTACAATGGATTTGTATAGAAGAAGAAAATATTAGTGATACAAAGGCAGTGGTGGAAGAAGTACTCAGATCCTTTACTTTAGTAAGAGTAGAAATACAGCACTCTAAAAGACTTTGTTGACATTAAAAGTCCTGAATAAATACTGTTACTTTAAGCTCAATTTACTCAAAGTATTCTAAACTATTCTGGTTCTGTTGCTGAATGCATGTAAGAGCATTTTAATGTTGTAGTTTCTCAATGTGGAGCCAATTTAAGATTCTATTCTACTGGGTAGATTAGTAGACTTATACTGCATAATATCATAAAAGTGTATATTTTTTTAATGTGAAATGTAACTAAGTGTTAAATACATGTAGTGACATACAAAGTACAGCATTTACCCTCTGAGATTTAAAGTAATAAAGTACAATCCCAACACCAAAAAAGCTGGGATGCTGTGTAAAATGTAAATGCAATGATTTGCAATTCCTTTTAAACCTTCAATGCAGTACAGAGACGTTAAATTTAATGTTCAATGTTTTGTTTTCCTTTGGAAATATACACTCATTGTGAATTTGATTCCCGCAACACATTACAGAGAAGTTGGGACAGGAGCAAGCACAACATAGAGGGTCACATTAATAAAATTAATAAGTTGTCCAAAAAAACTGTCATAAAATGTCTGAAAGACATTATTAAAATGTCCAAAAGAATGTTGATAAAATAACCGAAAAAGTGTTTAAAAATATCCAGAAAATGCTGATATAATATCCAAAAATATTGATAAAATCTCTGAAAAACATGTTAGTAAAATATTTTATAAGATTGTTGAGAAAAAAAGTTACTAAAAAAAATGTTATTGAAATGTCCTTAAAAATGTTAAAATGTCCAAAATAATGTTAATGAAATATCCCCCAAAAAAATTTAAATGTTGATAAAATGTCCAAAAAAATCTCAGAAAAAAGTTAATAAAATGTCTGGGAAAAAAAAGTTAATAAAATGTCTGAAAAAAAAAAGTTAATAAAATGTCTGAAAACATGTTGATAAAATGTCAACAAAGTTACAACAGCATCATAAAATAATTGAAAAATATTTAAATACACATTTTTACAGTCATAAGGATCAGTGTATCTGCTGTCCAGTCCAGGGTCGTCTTTTTGAGTCCTGTATAGAGTCCATTTTTCCCATTTTCTTTCTAGTTGTGAGTCTTGTTGTCTCAGTATGTGTCAGTTTCTCTGTTAAAAAGATTTCCTCCACAGTTGTTTGCCATGTTTCTTTACCCTTGTTCCTGGTGATAGCTTTCTATACTGCTAGCAGCAATATTTTGATCAAATATTTATAACTAACAATAACATTTTCTTCAGAAAATGTA
The DNA here is from genome assembly GCF_006386435.1 of Epinephelus moara. Lineage (NCBI taxonomy): Eukaryota > Metazoa > Chordata > Actinopteri > Perciformes > Serranidae > Epinephelus > Epinephelus moara. The sequence goes on along the minus strand of NW_026078720.1, from coordinate 2,537 downwards.
CATAGATAAAGCACCAAACAACTGTTAGGAACCTCATATCCTGGTATGAATCAGCACTGAACTTAACTGAGGGGACTCCAATGAACAGGGCTCGTGGCACTGGAACACTTGATTGAGAGGGACTCCTCTAAAATTTATTGGAAAGAAGCGATTTCATCATGACAAAAACTAAAGAAATCAGTCTGGAACTCAGAAAGAAGATAGTGGATGCTGTACTGCCAGTTCTTAGCGTTTCACAGTGTCTAGAACAATTGTACAAAGCACAGTGAGACGTACTCTGTTAGGAACAAACTGGGCGTGGTCGAATGTGCGAGGTTTCAAAAACTTTGGAGAGGAAAATAGTCAACAACAATCCCCAGCAGAATCCACACTAAATGTTTGTGTACGTTCAAATGAGAAAATGTACGTATGCCATGAAGTATTCTGATTGATAATAACATGCGTGCATCTGCCAGGAAGCAAATTTATTTTTTAAATCCCAAATCAACTTGGAAATGTCCACACGTGGACTCAGCCTCATATCCCGCCCTCTACACACCTACATTCAATCATAAATACTGACCAGTATTTGATTTGAGATTTAAGGTGCCGAAACTTTTGCAATCAAAAAGTGCTTATGGAAAAGTTTTGAGCTCCACTATTGAATCAGCAGAGTCCTTAGCCACCTCTGTCGGCCAGTCTTGAGTTTCAGTATATAAAATATGATGTAGATGCAAAATAACATGAAACAGTGAGTGATTTCTGTCGCCAAAGCCAAACGCAGCAGTAATGACCAGTCATGACACATCTACTGTATGTCGGCTCTTCTCCTCCTGACTCAGCTCTGGATTCTATTCTGGTAACATGAGACTGAGAGGGTTCTTGTGTTCTCATGGCGTAGATCTGCTTTTCTTCAACAGGCTTTGAACATGTGTTGTGTAGATACACGGAATACAAGTTGCACAAACACAAAGAAAACTGCTGCATTTCAATGTTATGAACAATCTGGCTTCAGTTCACCACCTCACCATCTTGGTCGCCGATTTCCCGTCTTCAAAGTGTGCTTACACATGGGTCAGAGTTTGCCTAAATTTACCCACATTACCTTGTTTTTCTTTATAAATCCCAATTTATGCTTAGAAAGTGGCGTATGCACTTTTCAAGCCCTTTTTGTGCATACACAGTGGGTATAAATAAGGGCCCCAGATCTCTGCTAAGATTGATTGTTGCTGAGCAACACACTGTCACTCTGACCTCGTCACATATTGACGTTTGGGTCATGGACTTTCTATGTCCACATACGACCAGCAAGGTATCCTGGGTGCATTGGTTGTTGATTCTCTGGGACGCCGTGTCAACTTCATCCTGTTACATGCACTATGTCAGTACAACACTGTGTATTGACGTTTTTTTGCCTTCAACAAACACACGTGGTTAGGTTTAGGAAAAAAGAACAGGGTTTGGTTTTAGAATCTTACAGGGCGCCGTAAGTCACTGCCCAAGCATTGGATTTGATCTGCTGAACTGGCCTCTTCTGGACTTGATGTTTCAAGGAGGACTGTTGTAAGAACTTCATCGTGATGGGCTTCGAGGTCATCGTCCAAGAAAACTCACACAGCTGCACATCGAAGCCAAGCTGAAATTTGTCCGTGAACATTTGAAACATGGGCGTGAGTTTTGGAAGTCTGTCCTCTGGTCTGATGAGACTAAACTTGAGCTGTTCGGGCACATGGATGTTGCTTTTGTTTGGCGAAGGAAGGACGAAGCCTTTTACCCTAAGAGCTCAGTTGCCACAGTAAAACATGCTGGTGGGACCATAATGCTGTGGGGCTGTTTTGCTGCTTCAAGCACAGAGAGAGAGCAGAGACAAGTTGATCAAGCAAGTCAACACCACCCATTGCTTCATTGTATAGCTTGACCACCTCTGGATGGGACACCTTCTAAAATCAGGCCTGCTTTTTGTCCCACCACTGCACTTCATCCATTCTGCTGAATATCAGCAAAGTTGGAGGCCATGACAACTGGTCTATAGTCAAACCATTTGACCAGTGCCACCTTTTGTTTGCCTGATGAAGGTCTAGTACCGAAACGTCGTGAATTAATTATTTATTGCAAGTTAGACAGTGTGCGGGAGTCCTTTTGCAACTTTTTGGTCTTCTCTCTCCAACGCACCTGTCTTTTTTAATAGATGTGCGAAGTGTTTCCTTTGCTCTAAACCACAGTTTCCTTGCGGCTTTTTAGCCATGTCTTTGTCAGACTGTAGAGGAGGCCTGGCAAAGCAACAGACCCTTGATGTCCCAGCAGCATGAATTCTCCTCTCAGCCAGCAGCTCCAGAAGATTGTAAGTTGTGAAATAATTGTCAAAGTACAACTTGTGGTTGGCCTCTGTGATTCGCTGGCTGAGTTGGTACACCACTCCAGCTCCAAGTCCCAGCTGCTTCTGACACTGTTCTGATATCTCCATTTTAGCTCCTTGGTGCAGCAGGAAATCATAGGCCATGCCTTTTTCCCCACACAGGAAGTATATTTTTACCCCCCAAGGGTGTGGCTTGCCTTTG
>NW_026078719.1:0-1085 GCF_006386435.1 Epinephelus moara | reverse complement strand
ATAAATAAAATTGATTGATTGATTGATTGATAATCCAAAATACAATCTTAATTTTAGCACCTCATTTATTTCTCATAAACCTTTATATTCTGCAGCATCAGGCTCTCACATTAACGTCTGCTGTGTTGTTCCTGTTGTGTTGAGGCTCTGAGGAGTTTTTAATCTAACATCATTATTATATTTATGTGTTTCTGTTTCCTTCCTGCTCAAAGAGAACACCTTCCTCTTGATTTATGGCCTCAGTGTGTGTTTCATCTGCACAGCTCAGAGGACGGGTCACAGATGACAGCAGCGTCCACAGACCGTCTGCTGTAACATCAAACCTTCACTTCTGTGTTTCTGTGGAAACATTGCTGAGCGGGCTTCTCGTTTTTCAGTAAAAACTCTCAGCAGCTTTGGGAAGTAAGCCAGAAACAGGACGTTCACACCGGGCAGCACACAGTGTTCAGGTCGGCCTCCATCAAGGACAGAGAGGCGTTCAGGGGCAACGATTAGAGTCAGAGAAGTACACAGGGCAAAATAACTGCAGAGAGTGACCTCACAGAAACAATATTTAGTCTGTGAGTGATGAGGATCCTGTTAGTGCAGATTAACCTCAGCAGAACACGACTCTGCTGCAGGACAATAAGATATACCTTCATTATAAACCAACACACAGTCCCAGCCGATCATCAAGAGCTCTCTGACAGGAGTGTAAAACAGAGAGACAGAAACAACATCTCTAATTTGATGTTTAAAATTCCAGTAGCGTTGGAAATGAAGGAGTTTCTGTGGATCGTCTTTGTTGCCGGAGGCGTCTTTAAACCCCTGAAGAGGGCAGCGGCTCAGACTGACAGACTCACACTGAGCTCTGTGTTCGACTCTGATGGTAACAAATCCTCTGAAAAGTCATCTCGAGTAAACAACACACCACGCTGTTTGTCCACAGACTCCACAAACACACGTCCTGATCTGTATCTAAACTCTCACTAAACAAATGTGTTGTATGATGCGACAGCACTGTGCGCACAGTTCGGTTGGTTCAGGCACAAACGTGACTTTGAGTTACAAAGTGGACGCTCGTCAGAGTTCTTTAATTTTCTCTC
>NW_026078718.1:0-2467 GCF_006386435.1 Epinephelus moara | reverse complement strand
TTGAAAATCATGAAAAAAGTCATAGTATGTCGTTCGAAATCATGACAAAAAAGGTCATAGTATAGTTATGTCGTTGAAAATCATGAAAAAAGTCATAGTATGTCGTCCAAAATCAAGAAAAAAAGTCATAGTATAGTATGTCGTTCAAAATCATGACAAAAAAGTCATAGTATAGTATGTCGTTCGAAATCATGAAAAAAGGTCATAGTATAGTATGTCGTTCGAAATCATGACAAAAAAGTCATAGTATAGTATGTCGTTCGAAATCATGACAAAAAAGTCATAGTATAGTATATCGTTCGAAATCATGACAAAAAAGTCATAGTATAGTATGTCGTTCGAAATCATGACAAAAAAGTCATAGTATAGTATGTCGTTCGAAATCATTAACAAAAAGGTCATAGTATAGTATGTCGTTCGAAATCATTAACAAAAAAGGTCATAGTATAGTATGTCGTCCAAAATCATGACAAAAAAGTCATAGTATAGTATGTCATCCAAAATCAAGAAAAAATATCATAGTATATAATATGTCATCCCAAATCGTGAAAAAAGTCATAGTATAGTATGTCGTCCAAAATCATGGCAAAAAAGTCATAGTATAGCATGTCGTCCAAAATCGTGAAAAAAGTCATAGTATAGTATGTCGTCCGAAATCATGGCAAAAAAGTCATAGTATAGTATGTCGTTCGAAATCAAGTCGAACCTTTTCACAGAAAATTGGCCATACTTAAATAGCACAGTGCAAAACATTACAATAAAGTAACGTAACATGACTTAGACACATGTGCAGTCTGAAAAAAGGTGTAGGCTGAAGCTACAGCTCATAACACCGACCAGCATATTCAACCACAAAACAAACTAAAACAGGCAAACAAGGCAAAATAGCAACAAAGTCAAAATACAAAAGACAACTTACACACTTTAAGCTCCTGTACCCTGTCCTTCTATGTCAGTATACAGTCTGATCATCCATTTTCATATTTGATCAATATGTCATTTTAAACCTTTGTATAAACCTACTTAACGTTCTACATGTTTTCAGTTCATCAGTACAACTGTTCCATAAACTCACTCCTTTAACTGAGATACACTGTTGTTTGGCATTGGCCCTCACCAATGTTTTTTTTAAACATAAAAATACCTCTCAGAACATGTTGACTTTCTCTTTTTTGAAACAACTTTTGTATACTTTCAGGTAGTTTCAGTATTACAGCAGCACAATAAAGACTTACCATTCTGGCTGGCGGTTGAAGAGAGTACTAGAGGGGTGGAGGTACACCACCTGCTGGTCAATCAGGGTACGGTACCCGTCATGAGGGTGCTTCCTGGCAGTGTTCCTGAAGAAACCGCTGCAGATAGCTTTCTGGACTTGCACTGTTGCTTTTCCACATGACACCACGTCCAACTTGTGCCTACAGAATATTTAGTCTTGTTAAATATTTGTCTACAAGACTCAAAATCTGTTGTCAAAGTGTAGGATTTTTCATAATCGTGTACAGATGATGTTTAACAGAGGTCAAATACTGAGTTTTAAAGTTGGCATGCATTTAAATATATTGCTGAATATTTTCATACATCAAATACTGTGATTTAACAGTAATGTCTACAGTCCACACTATATGAGGTCAAATTATTATTATTACACTGTGGAATGCATTCACATTTTTTCATCAGTATCAAATACAACAGAGACTGACAAGCGTTCAAGAGTTGAATTTGATACTCCTACCTGTCCATGATGCTGAGCATCTGCTTACGTATATCCTGAGCTCTCTTTAAGGAGCGGGCCTGGATGAAGTTCTCGAAACACCATGGGTTGGAGAACTTGTTGTTCTTCCAGGAGTTGTAGACAGCCAACAGGGTCAGGTGGTCTCCCTCGAGCTGGGAAAACTTTGTCTTTTTCTGGTCAGCCTGGGCCTGTTTGTCCTGAAAACAGAAGGATTGAATTTAATCTTCTCTGCCTTTTGACAAAGTATTGATCGTCTGATATTTCACAACTGTTTTGAGCATGTCGTTGTGTGTTAGCCACATACCTTTGGTCTATAAAAGATGTTCTGCACAGACAGCATTGACACGATGGTGAGCATCTCTTCGCTGCAGCCCAGGTGGACGGACATGATCAACATCTTACACAACATGGGCTCCAGAGGAAACTCAGCCATCTGAAGGACAGATACAGGTGTTAATCAGATACAGGCAGTATGCATAATGAACAGTGGAGGGACCTCTTGAAGATCAAACCAAAGTGCAGACACTGGGCAAACCTATATCAGGTACTTGGTCACTCAAGTACTTCTTGCACAGATTAGAGGAGTAAATACTAAAGCCATAATAAATAACATCTGCAGGTTATGATGCAACAATCTGGCTGAGCACAGTGATATTCTTATTTTCCTCACCCTTCTGCCCAGACGTGTGAGTAACCCTTCATCATCCAGAGCCCCCAGAGTGTAGAGCTGCTCCA
>NW_026078717.1:0-2969 GCF_006386435.1 Epinephelus moara | reverse complement strand
ATCTGAGGCCATGGTTCTCTGCCGGAAACCAGTGGATTGGCCCCTCCGGTTGGGGGAGAGTTCAAGTATCTCGGGGTCTTCTTCATGAGCAAGGGTAGAATGGAGCGTGAGATGGATCGGCAGTTTTGTGCGGCTTCTGCAATGATGCAGGAGCTGCACCGGACCGTCGTGGTGAAGAGGGAGCTGAGCCAGAAGGCGTAGCTTTCGATTTACTGTTCCATCTACGTCCCAACCCTCACCTATGGTCATGAGCTCTGGGTAGTGACCGAAAGATTGCGGATACAAGCGGCCGAAATGAGTTTCCTGCGTGGGGTGGCTGGGCTCAGCCTTAGAGATAGGGTGAGGAGCTTGGACATCTGGAGGGAGCTTGGAGTAGAGCCGCTGCTACTTCGTGTCGAAAGGGGTCAGTTGAGGTGAGTAGCAAGAGTAGCAAGGTGGGAGAGTACGGCACAGTTAAACCCAGAACATCAGACACACTGGCACAGACAATTTCACATCCTTGCATTTCCAATACATATGCATGTAGGAACCCCAGAGCCGTTCTGTGCACAAGGTGCAGTTTGGGGATGATAACCGTTTCATGAGATAAGCCTTTCTCGGAGTGAGGTAGGTCCTATGAATAAAGTTGAAGTGAATCTGTCGGTGATCTGGGTTCTTTGAGGCAATGACAATTGAAGACCATATCCTCTACCAGTCAAGCAAAACCTCTCCAGTGTAGTGCTTCAGGTCATCAGTCCATACTTGTGTTATGGAAAGAGCTTTATAGCAAGTATAGAGAATATAGTTGAGAGACCACACCTTTTTTCAAGTGCATGGGATGGGTGGTTAGTGGAGTGTCCCATGGTACTCCACAGGCTTTCATGAGATACAGAAAAAAGGAAGAGCCTGGTAAATTGTAAGACGATCTTAAATCATTAAAAAAGGAAGCCTGTTGTCATTATGAATGTCTGCAAACGCATGAATCCCAGGACAGGCATGAGAGAGAAGAGAATAGTTATTAAAGTTGACCTCTTATGGTGCAGTTTACATGTTGAATTGGATCGCTTCCCTGCAAGCCACCATACTGACAAAAGGAAACTCATCATAAAAACATACTGTAGGTCCACATGACTTGGCAGCCCCTGATGCACTATCTGCACTCACAAACACAGACAATAACATTTTGTTCTCTGACAGGGTGCTTAAACTTCAGTAACAGAGATACTGGAGGAGGTATCTCACAAGATGGTGCCCCCCTCCAACATGATGTATCTTCACATTATCTATTCCGGTGTTGTGGTGTCTGTGGTGACATTCCTGAGCTGGTGCACTGAAGTTTTGTGCTCTACGTCTACCGGCCAGAGCTAAAGGAGGCAGGAAGGGGGAGAGACCCATGGGAAGCAGCAGCAGACAGGAGTATAGCGGAAAATCCCAGAAGTGTCCAAGAAAGTTTCTAAACTGAATGCTCCCCATAATAAAAATACTCAGCATTCAGAGGAAGGATTAAAATCAAAAAAGGACTTAAAGAGAGCACTCCTGAGGGCAGGGGAGGATGCAGCGAGCTCAGCTGCAGGCATACGTCATACAGTAAGCATGTGTCGACAGTGTTTGTGTAATTACTCTCACTGCCAGAGGGGGGAGAGAAAAAGAGCGCACTACAGCTTTAAAGATTTGTGTTGTGCATGTTTGGAAAACAATGGAGCACAAAATAAGATATTCTCTGCTGCTGAATGTGAAATATCGGAATATTGCTCAAGATGAAGACACTTTTTGTTCTACAGCTGCACATTATTCCTGCAGGAGGAAGGCCTTACTGTAAATGTTGGGAAATATTAATTTTGTTAGCTTGTACTGTCAGCTGAACAAAAAGATCAGTGCACACCTGGAGTTATGAAACAACAGCGTGCGCCTACTAAATTATTTAAGTGACTGTTTCAACCGTATCACATTAGACTGGACCTGCTGTGAACTGTCAAAAGTCAGGGAAATACATAGTGAGACAGGAGGCTGCTGAGGGAAACAGTAAATGAAAAATGACAGGCTGTTATATCGCTGCACTTAGGTCTTGTGTTGTGGTGCTGAACACTGAGTTCCTGTAAAATGCTCTTACAGTATACACATCCTTTAATTTGTCACATCATTTGCTATTGAAACTGAAGGGTTTTTTTTTATTATCGAGACTATTAGCCATGAGAAGACAGACCAAGGTTGTCTCATCGCTCAGTAGTTCTGTCCCTGTCTCTTTCTCTCCCTCGATAAAACAGAGGTTGAAGGAAGAACTCAATACCAGACTGGAAAACAGAACTTCACTGCCCTCTCTGGTTAAAGGTTTCAAGTCGCACCTCTGACCACACCCAGCCTCAATGATGGGTGTAGTTAGGCAGTTAGTGTGGTCAGTAGGGTTCTTTGTTGCACCTGTCACCACATCCAGTAGTGATGCCACACTAACACACTCTGGAGTGCACTTGTACAAAGGGCTGGGTGATATGGACATTTCAGGCTAAACGGTGATACACAATATGTTTCTCTGTACTTTTTGTTTTCAGCTGCAAGTCAAAGCCACATTTGAGATGTCACAAGCACTTCTACAAAAACAGACTGCGATCAAAACGTAGCACATGCAACATATAGACCGATGTCTCACTGTAGACTAATTAACAGACAGATTAAACAGAGGAGCAGCTCTGTGTCTCTCTGAGTGTTGATGGAGATCTTGTGAGTGAGTGAGTGAGTGAGTGAGTGAGTGAGTGAGTGAGTGAGTGAGTGAGTGAGTGATGAGTGAGTGAGTGAGTGAGTGAGTGAGTGAGTGAGTGAGTGAGTGAGTGAGAGTGAGTGAGTGAGAGTGAGTGAGTGAGTGGGTGAGTGAGTGAGTGAGTGAGTGAGTGAGTGAGTGGGGCAGAGCTGTGTGGAGTGTGAGAGCAGAGATGCACACTGGTATACCTCATGTAAAGCAACTATTATTGGTGTTGTCTAAATTCATATCTTGCTTT
>NW_026078716.1:0-3000 GCF_006386435.1 Epinephelus moara | reverse complement strand
GACGAACCACACTTGTGTGTTCTTTCAGTTAAATTATAAGAGATTTATTATCTCTTAAAATTTGCCCGACAAATCAATACTGCTGTCAAAGGGTGCTTTTTCCAGCAACGAAACATCTCCAAAATCAAACCACTTAGAAACCATCACAAATGCCTTGATCACCCCCCGACTGGAATATGGCAATGCATTATATCTGGGTGTCCCTAAATCTACCTTGTCACGCCTGCAGCTTGTCCAGAATGCTGCTGCAAGACTGATAACTGGCACAAGGACAAGAGACAGCATAACACCTGTGCTGGCATCCCTGCACTGGTAACCAGTCAATTACAGGATTGAATTCAAGGTTTTATTGTTTGTTTTTAAAGCTGTTAGTGGCCTGGCTCGCCAATATATTTCTGAGCTCTTATGTCCCCTTTTAAATTCCAGAGCATTCAGATCTTCAAACCAGCGGCTTCTGGCTGTGCCTCGATCGAGGCTAAAGGGCAAAGGGGATCGTGCGTTCGCTGTGGCTGCACCCAAACTTTGGAACAGTCTACCCCTCTCCATTAAGGATTCCCCATCTGTGGACACTTTTAAGGCTAGACTTAAGACCCACTTTGACTCTAAAGCTTCTGAGCGCTCCTGAACTCTTATCCCCCTTTTTTAGTCTTTTGTATTTCCACTCTCCAATTTGTTCCTCTACTTTTGGACTTGTGTACATGGGATTGTATTGCCACATATTTTGATCTCTGCACTTTGTTATTCTGTGACTTTACCTTTATTGTACAGCACTTTGGTCAACCTAGGTTGTTTTTAAATGTGCTTTATAAATAAATGTGATTTGATTTGATTATTATGGATATTAATTAAAGAGAGTTTGTCATTTTAAATTTAAAGTGAAACTACGATTAAAAAGTAAAAGACATGATCTGTATCTGCAGATTTCTGCAAATGTTGATAGACATAAGGATCAGAAGTACCAGTGTTGTTGCACACACACACACACACACACTCTCGAACCCGCAGCACAGCACTGTGTTGTGTTCAGGTGTTGTCACGTAACAACAACAAACAACAAATTCCAGCACTTGAGTAGGCCATAGCACAACACAGCAGCATGTCAAGTGGGCCGAACCCAAACCGCAGCCAAGCAAAATTTGTTGTCCAACAGATTGATTTGGTTTCTGTGATTATGTACAGCATACCATACCATGACTTAGTCATACCAAAAATTAGAAAACAAACACCTGTCATGTCTCGGTTTAGTATCTGTTTATGTTTCATGTTCTGCATTTCCTGTTTTATTTTGAAGATCACTCACCCCTGTCTCTGTTTCAGGTTTGTGTCCTGTCCCTTCCCCCCGTCATGTGCGCACCTGCCCCTGATTGTGTCTCCCCACACGTGTCTCCTATCACTCCCCATTACCTCTTGTATTTTACCTCTTGTCTCACTCTGTCTCGTCGCCAGTTCGGCGAATTTCATGTCACGTTCCAGCATTGTTCCTGTCTTGCTCTCTAGTTTTTTTTTGATCCTGTTTGTTTATCGACCTTGCCTTTTGCCTCTCGTTTTTGGATACCTCTGCCTCGTCTGACTGCCCTCCTGTGTACCGAACCCGGTCTGTTATTAAACAACGTTTTTTGGGAAACCCTCGTCTTAGAGTCTTGCATTTGGGTCCTGTCTCTGGTTTTGTTCATGACAGAACCAACATTGGTCCACAGGGGGAGTCACAGCAATCGGTCGCATTTTAGCCATTTTGAAGCATTTTTCTGTTGTTATAGCNACAGCGTTTTATGGGAAACCCTCGTCTTAGAGTCTTGCATTTGGGTCCTGTCTCTGGTTTTGTTCATGACAGAACGAACTGGCCATTGATGGACCCAGCAGACTCCGACTCCGTGCGCAAAGCCCTCCAGGCGCAGGGCCAGCGGCTCGCCCAGCAGGACGAGCAGCTCAGTGCTCTGTCTCTAAGTCTGAGAGAACTGTCAGAGCGACAGGACTCAATGGTGAGGAATTTGGGCTCACTGTTAAATGTACTGATGCAGGCGCTGCAGAGAGGGGAGACTGCAGCCACTGTCTCTGACACCACCACGGTGCCGCTTCCGGATGCGCCAGCCTCCACGCAGTCTCCTGACGCGTCACCGGCAGCCTTCTCACAGCTCTCTCGTCCGGAGAAGTTCTCTGGGGACTCGGGAGACATCAGGCCATTCATCATGCAGTGTGAGTCACATTTTGAACTGCAGGCAGCGGCCTTTCCCACAGAGCGAGCGAAGATTGCATTTATTATCTCGCATCTGACCGGCCGCGCTGAGGCGTGGGCCACCGCTGAATGGAGCCGCAATTCAGCCACCTGTTACTCACTGGCTGCGTTTGTCAAAACTTTTGAGCAAGTTTTTCAGCATACAGCCCCAGGCCGTGAGGCAGCACGAACTCTCGTCACACTGAGGCAAGGTAAACGCAGGGTGTCAGATTACGCCATCGAGTTCCGCACACTCGCGGCTGAGAGTGAATGGAACAATAATGCATTAATGGACACATTTTTTCAAGGTCTTTCTGACAATGTTAAGGACCATTTGGTCCCTTTAGACCTTCCGGGGGACCTGGACACGCTTATTTCCCTCGCTATCAAGATCGACAAGAGACTGGTGGAGCGAGAGAGAGAGAGAGGCCGCCCGAGGGAGCGCGCCTCCCCACCGCGCGCATGGAGGACCCGATCTACAGACCGACCAAGCCACGTCAGACAGCCAGCCGCCAATTTGATCCCACCTACCGCCGACATGGAGGAACCCATGCAGTTGGGCAGAACTCGGCTCTCCCCTGAGGAACGTCATCGCAGGTTGAGAGATGGAAGGTGTTTCTACTGTGGACAGCTGGGCCATTCCGTGAGTAACTGCCACGTCAAGGGTGCCACTTCCAGCATTAAAGGGCGGGTAGCGGTGAGTCAGAACTTGGTCATTAATAATCCTGCTCATGTTCTACCCAAAATTGAACTATGCTCTGCCAACTACTCCCTTGAACTGCCTGTAT
>NW_026078715.1:0-1000 GCF_006386435.1 Epinephelus moara | reverse complement strand
TACCCTGCAAGACCTTTGGAAAAGTGGGACTGGTGACGCGGGGCCCAAATGGCAGGGAGTTCCTCAGAAAGTCTGGAATGAAGCGTTTGGTTTGCTTTGCATTTTGTAGTTCTACGTAATTAGTGCCATAATTAAACTGAAATTGGCTGAATAAATCTGGTTAGAGACTAAGCTTTGTAAAAAACAGGAATGCCACTATACTATACCTCCATTATACTGGAATGCCATAACCCATTTTCTTTGTTTTGTCTGATCTTGAAGCACCAGTTTCAAAAGTATTTGTGTCTGTCTACTGCATAGACAGACCAATTTTAAGAAAAGACCTTTCCAGCAGTGAAATACTTCTTTAAGCACATATCACTGTTTTTTATTGTTTAAATGTGATTTGAACAGTTCATCAGTGACAGCTCGTGGCCCTAAGCAGAGACAGCTTATGCATAGGCCCCAGAATTTAGTGCAAAGCTCCTGGAAATACCAGCAACACCGACTCTGAATTTTCTTGTCAAATGTCAGGACCAAGTGATTCATCAAACTCAATATATATTTTAAAAGCTTGGATTAAAATTAGTCTACCCCTTGTGCTAAAAGGAGATCAGGAAGGTAAATCCAATGTGACACTGCCATCTCGCCAGGAATCTCCAGGCACACCAGCAGTGCCTGCCTTTGCTCCCTCTGGGCGCAGTGCATCTATCACAAAGATTTCCCCTCACACTTGTGCATTATTTCTCCCTGTGCTTGCTAACTCTGGGCGGTGCGTGATTATTATTCTCTCTGACTTCCCATTCATCATCATTTACTAATTTAGCACTGCGGAGAAGACTGGCACAACTTCCACGGGAGAAACTAATTAGTAAAGAGAATGAAGCAGAAAATCAGAGGGAGATTGGTGTCTAAAAGTGCAGAGAGTGTCAGCAGTTAGGTTGTGGACAATGTGTTGTTATTTTTCTTGGATAACAATTGAATTTCTCTTCTTTCACAGGCCTTATGTGATCCTGGAGAT
>NW_026078714.1:0-1121 GCF_006386435.1 Epinephelus moara | reverse complement strand
CGCTACAATGCCAGAAATAAAATGATCACAATACTAAGATATTTTAAAAACTGGAAAAATGCAAGCGTGCAGCAGTGATGACTTTTGTCTGTTTCAACCTTCCATAAGCAGAGTGATCACACTAACAATGATAACACTGTCAATCTCATATTGTGATGCAGTTCATTTCATGTCCACTGGGACTTTTCTCATTTTCGTTTTGAAAAAAGTTCTGCGTTTAGACGACAACGTTTTGATAACAATCGCTGTGCACGCGGATCCGCAAAAATGACCAAAAAAGCTGTAGTATACATGCCAGGCCAGTTGTTGGCGGTGTGACACTTACTCTTCCTTCTACATAGCAAACAAACATAAACATAAACAAACAAAATGGCAACCGCACGAACGTTTGTCTGGACGGACGACGAGGTGGAGTTGCTACAGTAAATCTACACTATGATGGGGAAGTGTTGATAAATTCAATAGGGTGAGCAGCACAAGCAGAGCTTGGGAGTCCGCCATTGTTGTTGTTGTGATGGTCGACTTTCTCGCGCATACCTAGTGACTGGAAGCGTAATGCGCATGTGCGAAAAGTCTCCGTTTTCAGAGGAACTGCATATTGCAAGTTTACATGACAATGGAGACGGTGCCGTTTCCCAAAAATTACACTCTGGAACCCGTTTTCAAAACGTTGCATTTTCAGGCACCCAAAATGCTGCTGTCGTGTAAACGATCAGCCAAAACGCAACTAAAGTTCACCGTTTTCTTTTTTTAAGATATTTTTTGGGCATTTTTAAGCCTTTAATTGATAGGACAGACAAGTGTGAAAGGGGGAGAGAGAGAGGGAGTGACATGCAGCAAAGGGCCACAGGCTGGATTCGAACCCGGGCCGCTGCGGCAACAGCCTTGTACATGGGGCGCCTGCTCTACCACCAAGCCACCGACGCCTCAAGTTCACTGTTTTCAGTTGAAATTGTTGTTGTATAAATGGGACCTTAGGTAAAAGTTTCTGTCCCTTCGTTGCTCAGAGTTGCTCTTCGAACTTTCCTAAATCACTCCTAAGCTAAGACTCTTTACTAAAAGTTTTTAGTCTAAGTTAGGAGCTCTCTGATATCAATCAATCAATCAATCAATTTTATTTA
>NW_026078713.1:0-5507 GCF_006386435.1 Epinephelus moara | reverse complement strand
TTTTTCCCCGTTAAAGGGTTTTTTTTGGGGGGAGTTTTTCCTTATCCGCTGTGAGGGTCCAAAGGACAGAGGGATGTTGTATGCTGTAAAGCCCTGTGAGGCAAATTGTGATTTGTGATATTGGGCTTTATAAATAAAATTGATTGATTGATTGATTGAGTTCATGGATGGCTGGGTACCCCAACAGAGGGGTGACCAAAATGGGGATAGTAAGGAATGTTTCCATTGGTACCATCCACAACTTTTCATAGTGGAAACAGGGCTTAAGTAAATTGTTAGTATATAGTATGGTGTAATATTTAGCTGATGTTTTTGTGAGCCTAAATAGAAAGCAGTGTAGTAGAATGCAGGCTGTCTAGCCTTAGCCCCTGACTGGGAGACAAAGTTCATTCTGATCAACATTCAGGTTTTGTGACACTGCTTCACAAAATGTTTGTCACTTTTGTCTCTGTCAGAATAGTGGCTTTTGGATTTGGATCTGGACTCCATGTGTGAGTGCTGGGGCTTTAGATTAATGTTCAGTGGCATTGAAATTTAAATGGCTGATGTCAAATCTTAAATGATATGATGACATATGGATGGTTGGATGAGCTGAAAAATAGAGAGAGTCATTTGGTGTGAATGCTCTTTTTTTTGGGCAGTGGGAAAGGAGCTTAAGTGGGGAGATGTACTGCTTCTGCAAGTTTTTTTTCCCCCAACATTTTTAAAAAAATATAAGGCAATTTTACTCCTGGAACCAGAGGTGCCTGAAATAACTCCTACCACTTTAGTAAAGAGTTGCTATTTATGGATGTACAGGGTTCCAGAAGAAAAGGTTCCCCTCTTCTTTTAAGCCCAGTTCAGACCAAAGATTTGCGCCAAGATAAGTTTAAACAGGCAACTCCTTACTATGTGCCGTTCTGCAAAGTTGTAAAAACCATTACATTTGGAAAATAACATAGATTTTAATATAATGTTCTCCGTGGATGGAACAGGCAACATACTGTCTGCCCCTCCCAGCCCCAAACCAGAACATTCTACTCCAGTGAGACACACTGGGAGGCACGCAATGCTAAGCTAGCTCATTGCAAGATGGTTAGTAACGCAATTACCAGACCAGAAATAGAAAATCTTCCAGTAACCTACAAGTTTGGTGTTTGGAGCCACTTGTGAATTATGAGGACAATGGCGAGAGAGCGGGGGATAAAATAATAATGGTATGTATCGCCAAACATGTCAAAATCATCCCAGTGTGTCAATAAGTGGAACTAAACAAAAACAAGCAGCAACATAAATCCTACAAACTAATGATATCCCCACTGCATTTTTGAGGCCATTTCTATTTGATTCAGACAAGGATAAAGAAATCACTGCAGTAAATTGAAGCCGCGGACATGAGACCTGTTTTTGTAGGGGATAACATAGGATTTAAGAACATGCTTAATGAAATTGAGCTCCGTTACAATATTCTTTCACAAGCACATTTCAGCCAGACTGTAATCCCTGCTTTGTACAAAAAGTATTAATAAGTAAGTAGTAGTAAGTAAGTAATAAGTAAATACATACAACAAATTATGTTAGTTTTAATACATTTGAAAGTAAAAAACATGGACATTTATCTGACATTTCACAAACAGAACTGTTTTTTTGTTTGTATTTGTTTTTAACTACAGAACTATATTTAATAGTTTGTAAGGAGCTGTTTTTGTTTTATATGCTGTTAAGGAGACACCCTTGAAAATGGGTCACTTGCTCCAACATTATGGAGCTAGAACAGTCTCAAAATAAATAAATGCACACAGAAATTAGTAAATGCACAAAAAAGGATTCCCAAATGTATTTGGGGATTTATACATACACATGACTCAAAACACAAACACATTTTCAATGCACACAAAAATTATTTTTCATTCCATATATAAGTAAAAGAAAATCCACATATAAAAAATAAGATTATAAACATACTTGTGATGCACACACAAATATTTCTCGTTTTAAATATGTGCAATTGAAATTCACAAATGTACGCATGTAAAAGTATTTGCAATTTTTATCAAATACATATTTGGAGGTTGTTACATTGATATATGAACTGTCGAACCTGCATTTACAAACTGCTTTTAATTTGTAAACTTCCCTGCATTTGTGTGTGCGAGTTTTGAGACTCCCCTGACATGACTCAATTCACAAATGCATTTTTTCTATGAGGGGATTGTCTGCAGCCAATCAGATGTCGCACTTCTTTACAGCCAATCACATGAGTGCCTCACCACGAGGGGTATTATATGATGTCATTAAAGCGTGCGCTTTTGGGAGTGGGGGAACACTGCTCTCTAAGAGGCCAAAAGTGTTCCCCTACTTCTAACTTTACAAATTAAGCACTGTATATATATATATATATATATATATATATATATATATATGTATATTATATATATATACATTTGTAAATCCTTTTTTGTGCATTTATTAATTTCTGTGTGCATTTATTAGGGTCCGGGCAGCTAAGCTGCCAGGACACTATTGTATTCCTAGGAATTCTTTCTTTCTTTCTTCCGAAGAAGTCATACTTCCCAAGGGCGAAAACTCACCAAACTTTACAGAAATGTCCGGCCCCATGCCAGATTTACTTAATTCCAAGGACATATCAATATTCCTCCTGGGGGGGGGCACAATAAGCGTTTAAATTTAAAAATCTTTAAAAATACCTACAAAATCAACAGTACATGCTACAGTTTTCAAACTTTCACCAAACTGTAGCCCCAATACTGCTGAAACTTTAGTCCACTTAAACTCATTACAAATTATGAAGTCCATCACTCAGTTTTTTTCAAAAACTGTAAAACTTATAAAACCTCCCACAATTTTTGCTCAATTGTCACCAAACTTGCTAGAGAGCATCTTCAGACCGTCCTCCACAAAACTTGTTTCTTGGATTTTTGATTTATCAAAAATTAATCCTACAGTGTATCAAAATGTTTGACTGTAAACAGTACTGTAAACATATACTATCAAATTCTTGCTAAATACATTTTCAATCTTCCTGAAAAAAATTGAGAATATTTTGGAGTCATGGTTGATGAAGTTTGGCAAATATCAGAATTTTATCTCAAAAACTGAATTTTTGAGAACATTTTGAATTCTGCTCTCATGGGAACAACTGGAGTCAATGTAAGAGTGGCATTTTTAAACATCAGATTTTCTCTTATGAAGCAAAACACTTAGAGTTAAAAACAAATCACCAACATTTCCATGCTGTCAAGATGCAATTTATGTATTATCAGATTTTTGTTCAGGTAACAGAATTTCTGACATTTTGACCATTTTTGAAATCTGCCTTGACAACAGCTGCCCGGACAGTGACTCCCTGAGTCGACAAATGAAGCTACACAGCAGGTCTCGCTTCCAGCCAATTAGCTCAGTGAGTTAGGAGCTGGTTCTTGGTGTCAGGGGTTGTGGGTTCGAGACCCAGCAAGGGTGATGATGATGATGACAGATCAAAATGTCAGATGTCCTCAACATGAAACACAAGACAATTGTCCTGATGGTGGCATCACAGCAAGCCTCTAAATTAAATAAAAACAAATAGCTTGGACCGGACCATGGGCGAAAGCTAACCAAATTTTGCACAAAGGTCCAGTCTCATGCCAGATTACCTCAGCTGTAAACCCAAGCCAATAGTCCTGATGGTGGCGCTACAGCAAGCATCTAAAGTTCAAAACATTGAAAATTCATAACAAATCAACCTGCTAGAACTTCACACTTTCATCAAACTGTAGCCCCAATACTAAAGAAACTTTTGTACATTTAAACCTATTAAAAATTATGAAGTCCATCACTCTGTTTTTTTTTTAAACTGTAAAACTTATAAAAACCTATCTCTTCCCACAATGTTTGTCTACAGTGCATGAAAATGTTTTACTGTGAACACTACTGTAAACATATACCTGCAAATTGATAAATAAATCTTCAATGTTCATGAAAAAATTGAACATTTTTTAGAGTCATGGTAGATGATGTTTGACAAATATCAGAATTTTACCTAAAAAACTGAATTTTTGAGAACATTTTGAATTCTGCTCTCATGTGAATAATTGCAGTCAATGCAAGAAGCATTTTTAAACATCAGTTATTCACTTATGGAGCAAATCAGTCACTTTTAAAAACAAATTACCAACATCTCCATGCTGCAATATGTGTATTTTCAGATTTTTGTCTTGATAACTGATTTTTTTACAGTGGCTTCAAATCTGCCTGCACAACAGTGAATGGCTTACTCAATTTGTGAAGCCACTGTTATATTGCCACTTGCCAATTAGCTCAGAGCGATAGATGACAGTCTTTGGTTCCAGAAGTTGTGGGTTCAAGCCTCAAGTGGTCCAAAATGAACATTGTGGTCAACTGTCTTGTCTTCCTATTCTCCTGTTTGTTGCTCAGAATTGCCTAAATTTGCCAAAAATAGCCCGGACCCGACCCATCGCTGCACAGCAGCTATAACTCATTTTGAGACTATTCTAGCTCCATACAACATTATTCAAAGTTGGAAAACATGTTACTTTATGATGTTAGTTTTTATGAATTAAACATTTTAAAAATCAAGGACATTTCTTCTTTTTTGCTACATCAAAACCATACCGAACTGTGACTCCACTGGATCTTTCAAACTAAACTGTGAATTTTGTGAACTGTTACACCCTTACTACGAATGTATTATCACTACCTGCTTATTCTCATTAAATGTTGCCTAATGCATTCATGTCTTCAGGGTCTGTTCCTGTGTAGTGGTATAATTATACCATATACATGTGTTTGTATGTGAACTGAGGTTAGGTATTTTACTAATAGGTCAGACACATACAGTTTGGAAATGCACCTTGTGCCATGACAGTTTCTTGAGGTGGACTGAGTAATAGGGAGGGTTATTCAACAAAATCACTGAGAGCCGGAGTTGTGGTACAAACTGGTACTGAGAGATATACAGAGAGGGAAAGAGAGCAAGAGACACACAGAGTTATTTGGTCATGGATTTGACTGTGTAATATCAGGATTGGAATACAGGAGAGAGAGAAAAATGCAAAAACTGTTTATTACTGCACTTATGAGAGCTGTCATTGAACGTAATCCTAAATGGAGTTTATCTTAAAGACATGTTGTGCAGGATTTTACAAAAAAAGACATTGTATACTCATACAGAAGTAATCCCTCTCAGACATCAGTTATGAACCACTGCGGCAGTGTATTTTTCTGCAGAGACTTTGCCTTCTGCCTGCATTTTCTCATTATGCCTAGTGATAGCATGGCCGGAGGGATTATGTTTTTTTTTTTTAGGTTGTGCAAGCGTTGGCCCAATCTGTCCATCTGCCCCATTCTTGTGAACATGATATCTTAAGGGAATTTTTTCAAATTTGGCACAAATGTTCACATGGTCTCAACAGTGAACTAATTAGATTATGCTAGTCATAGATAGTCAAGGTTAACTAGATAGTGTGACAGTGTGGTTGTGCTGCTGCCATGGTCCTGCCTGATGC
>NW_026078712.1:0-1000 GCF_006386435.1 Epinephelus moara | reverse complement strand
AAATATTCCTGACACCGTGAATTTGTCAACATGAATCAAGATAAAGTAGAAATGAAACAAGAAACAGAGAATTCCAGATTTGTAAGAGGATTTGCATGCTGTCATGTCAGAGGAAAGGAGAGAAAATCCTTTACTTCGTGTTGTTTTGTTGCTTTTGTTGTTTTTTCAACCTGAGGAGTGCACCACACTCCATGAAATCTGAACAGGTTGTGTTTGCAGTGTTAGATCCTTCATGGGTTTGTGTTGTGTTTTCCTCTTTTCATTGATTCTTCTGTGTTGCAGGGTCCTCTTGGAAGCAAGGGGGAGAAAGGTGAACGGGTAAGTGGATCTGTCCATGATGCTTGTTTTATGCAAAGAAGGAAATAATGAATTAAGCCACTCTGTGTTTCCTTGTTTATGGAGCATGACATGAACAAGTCTGAGCAAAAACCTGAAAAGAAACTATTTTTGGTCCTTTACTAGTTACAGAATATTGAGTAGAGCACTAGTGCTCAATTAGTCTCCCATTATTTGTAAAATTGTTGTAAATCTTTTCTACACACTGTGCAGGGACCAAAGGATCTTTATCAGATAAAAGACTAAAAAAACATAAGTAATAAGCAACACAGTTATAAAAAGTCCTGCAGTCAGCGTCATGTGTTTTTTCCGTGACGTTGATAACATATCTCATATCAGGTTTAGTATCTGTGCTTCATGTTGCTGGCAGCAACATTTGGGTATTTCCTAGTGTGACTCACCGGATGTAGAGTATAGCAGTAAACCTGCCATTGGCCGGCTATAGGCTGGCATTCTCCCTCCCTTTCTGCTGTCTACGTCTTACCGTCTCCAAAATCCCCTTCAGTATGAAAAGCAATAACAACAACCTCTGAGCTAAAAACCTACACAATGAAAGTGGCACCTTTTGATGAAGATCTGGATCATGTAATAAGGCATGCACTACAAAGAATACACCACAGCAGTTTTAACACTAAACTGGCAACTAGTTTAGGGCTGCAGAATG
>NW_026078711.1:6713-9174 GCF_006386435.1 Epinephelus moara | reverse complement strand
AAGTCTATAGCCGCCCGCTGGATTTAAGGGAGGTTTCCATGACAACAAGGCAGTCCGAGGAGTCACATTGTTAGCTTGGAGATCACGAGGACCGTCCCCGTCCCTTCCAGAGCCTGGAGAGGAAGAGTAGGGTCATTCTAGTGATTTCAACTGCTTAAAGGTAAGAGTGTATGTGTGTGTGTGTGTGTGTGTGTGTGTGTGTGTGTGTGCTGACCCCCGGTGGTGGTGAAGCTTGTGGATGCCACTGAGCTCTCCTTACTGCCCAGCTGGCTGGTAATGGTGACGGTGTAGGTGGTGGATCCTTCCAGTCCGCTCAGCTGCTGCTCTGCTGCGTTTCCAGAAACTGTGATCCTCAACTCTGAATCTGAACACACAGAAACACAAAACAATCAGAAACTGACTATCATTATTATTATTAGTGTTATTACTCTTTTAGTCTGTAGTTTAACATCATAATGAGCTCTGCTTCAATCAACTACTTTGATATCAGAGACAACAAAAAAATAAAAAACGCAGCCCTTGTGAGCTCACCCATTGGTTTGTGGCCTCCCATTTTAAAGTCTCTAGTTCAGGTCCTGAGGAGGAATTTGGGGCTTTGCAACCAATTCAAACATTGAAATTATGTCCGTCACATGATGCCACATGGGCCAAAAAGACTAACATGGCAAAGAGATGTCTGTAAATTAGTGAACAAAATTCTTTGAGTGTCACGACCACCGTGAAATGACTCGTTTCACCATCAGAATTTGATCCATTCCGTCCGATAACATTTGGAAAATCTAGAAGAGCCCCGCCATCCCTATTCAAATTAGCGGAGCTCTAAACTTGAAGTAGTTGGCTTGGCCAGGAGAAGTGCTCTGTGGGCCCTACAGTGCAGAAGCAGTGCTGATCTTCAACACTGTATCTAGTTCTGTATATACATCCATGGTGACATCACCTATTGCTTTGTAGACTCAAGTTTGGCATTTTGGCCTTTGCCATTTTGGAATTTTGGAGCCAGATGTGACCATTTTTGGTGATAGCATGGTTAGGATGGGCCTGATATGGTCGCGGGAGCCGTCCTGGGTGAGGAGATGGCAGCAGAGTTCTGGATGTACTGCAGTTTATTGAGGACTTTACAAAATGAACCATACAGAATGCTATTGCAGTAGTCGAGTCTGGATGTGATGAATGCGTGAATCAGAGTTTCTGCAGTGGAGAAGGTGAGTGAGGGGCGGAGCCGAGCTATGTTTTTTAGATGGAAGAAAGCGGTTTTGGTGATATGATTAATGTGCGGTTCAAATGAAAGGTTGCTGTTGAAAGTGACTCTGAGGTTGCGTAGATGGAGAAAGTGTGGAATTTGCAACTTTAAGGCTGAAATTAGGCTCCCGGACCCACCTAGAAGTTCAGAGGCTCTCTCTTTTTTCACCATACCTGTGTTTGCATCACTGAGTTATTGATGTGGATGAATTGCTGTTTGTTGGAGAGATATGATCTGAACCAGGAGATAGCCGTGCCAGTGATGTTGTTTTAAGACGGGAGAGGAGGGTGGAGTGGTTAATTGTGTCAAACGCAGCAGTGAGGTCGAGCATGATGAGGATGTTGAGGTGTCCACATTTGGCGGAGAGGAGGAGGTCGTTGTTGACTTTGAGAAGAGCTGTTTCAGTGCTGTGTTGTGACCGGAATCTGGATTGAAACGTCTCAAATAGCTCGTTGGAGGTGTGATGGGTTTTGAGGTGAGTGGCAACAAATGCACTCCAGGATTTTTGACAGAAAGGGGAGGTTGGAGATGGGCCAGAAGTTGGTCATGATGTCGGGATAGAGTCCAGGTTTTTTGAGGATAGGGGTGACAGTGGCGAGTTTCAGAGGATCTGGGACTGAGCATTGATAATTCTGGAGATGAGTGGGGAGATAGAAGGGAGACAGGACACGTCTGTGAGCGAAGTGAGGCTTGATTGAGTAGGATCTTTAAGTGATGATTACAGTAATGTTTGTGGGAGGGAGAACATAATTGGTGGAAACATATTGTGAAGGGCTGGGAACTGTAGGATGTTTGGGATTTGACCTGGGGCTGGCTGTTGAGGTTAGTGGCAATTAACTTTCATGAACTGTAACACACTGAAGAAGCGACAGCTGGGGCTACGCATATAATCTTTGAATCTGAGGTTACACCATGATATGTTACCTTACCAAAGCTGACGTCACCCAACTCTAACTTAAAGGGCCAGTGTGTAAAATGGGTTGAAAACAGTGACATCAGTGGTCAAATTCTAGATTGCAGGGCTCACTCGCTCACCCCTCCCGTCGGGTAAATGACGGTGGACAAAAAGCCTTGTGCACGAGTTTTCAGGAGTAGGTCTGTCTAGCAACGAGGTGAATGTTAATTAGAAATCTAAACCATGTTACGATATTGTAATGAATCCCTCATGAGCAGGAGACCAGAGGAGCGTTCGGGAAAAAGGCCAGTTTATTTGAGCACTCC
>NW_026078711.1:0-6212 GCF_006386435.1 Epinephelus moara | reverse complement strand
TTATAAGGCTACGAAAACCAAACGAATTTTATTTTATAGCGATTATACACTTGTATAAACATATTAATGGGTAGAATATTCAGATTCAGATTCAGATTGACAATAAACCATGCCAAATATTACACACTGGCCCTTTAAAGCAAGCATGCACTTAATTATGTGTAACTTAAAACCTTGGTAAATGTAAAAAGGTGAGTTATATAAAAATCCAACTGCCAGTACAGTTTTCTTGAATGTTGAAATTAGCTATAGAGCCCGAAACAGTTTTAAGTACCAGGCTGTAAACATGTTTATTTCTAAAGTTAGGCATTTTAACATGAGGGTCTTTGGGGACTGACTCACTCTCGGAGCCAGCCTCAAGTGGCCATTAGAGGAACTGCAGTTTTTGGCACTTTGGCTTTATTTTTCAGTCCTGAAGGGTGCCACTTCTTTGGTATCTTAGATAGAGTCAATTATCTTGTTCAGAAACTACTGTACCCATGATACTTTGACAGGGCTTCTGTTGATAAAGGGATATTCTGTTGTTGTTAAATGTCTTTGCAAAAATATCTTACACCAACTCAAAGAAAGTCCATATAACTTGCTGAAGTGAGTTCACATGAGTGGTTATGATTGGATAATAACACATTAAATTTTCATACATTTCTTGAGATGTTCGTCAGAAACGGTGAGGTTTTTATAGTTCTACAAGCAAAACAGAGTAAAAGTTGTACAAAAACGTTGAATTTTCATAGAACCTCTATTATCGTCGGGTTGCAGCTGCACAATGAACAGATACGGAAAAAAAATCTTCCATTAGACACAGAAACATTAACTCTATTGCAGAGACACTTGACAGCATCACCACTGACCTGTCCCAGAGCCATAAACGATGGCGTATTTATCAAAAGTGGCCAACGCTGGACGCCACAACAACAAGGCTTTGGTATCTGTGATGTTCACAGCTCGGAGGTCTGTGGGAGGGTCAGGGACTGAAAGCGACAAAAAGATGATGACATTTTTATTCATTTCACTTCATTTGCACTGAAAATGTTAAAAACCAAACACAAAGAAAAACAGCATTTTAAAAAATTACGAAATGACAACAGAGCACTGTTGGAATGTGCAGAAGAGGCTAAAAACAAACAAAAAAAGATGAAGAAACAGAAAGAAAGCTGAGAGATGATTTCACACTGTGAGACCGATTATGTTGGGTTTGTCAACAGTTACACCCTCAGAGTTTTGAATAACACAAAGCAGGATGAAACTCCTCTGAGATTAAATGCAGGGATTGTTTCCAGATTCAACACCTGCTGCAGATGTTGCCAAAGATTCCTGAAATACATGTTGAGAGAAACTCAAGAAAACAAAAATTTAAACTCTCTTTCTTCAAAAGTTTAATATAAAAATAGAAAACGGGAGACTCTCCTCTGCAACATAGTATCAATTTTAAAGGAACACGCTCTCTGGAGTAAATCATGCGGGAACACTTTCAAACTGGAAATATTTCCCTTTGAAAAAACACAGCATGTCTAATCTTTATATATTCATTATATTCCTATTGGGTTCAACATCAGCTCAGCTTAGCTACAATAAAACAATGTGAAAGCTGTAGTACTTACGTGTCATGACAAAGTCTTTGATTGGATCGCTCTCGTCCAGCCCGAGGATGGAGATGACGCTGACCTCGTAGGAAGAACCAGGTGAGAGCTGTGAGAGGCCGACGGTGGAGTCGTCTGAATCCACAGACACCGACACTGGCTCACCTGCAGAAACACAAAGAAGAAATTAATCAAAATTAATAATATATTTGCTTTTCAAACTTAAATGTGCAGCATATTCACAATAATAACAAATTCACTTTACATCTCCTCCGCGTCGGCCCACACAGCTGTGTTCTGGTTACAGAGGAACCAATGTGAGCTGCCTTTGGTCTGTCAGACTACACCACATTTATGTCTATCCCAACAGTCACTTTATCAGATTAGGCAATGGTGGAGTCATAAAATCTTGCCGACTTGGCTGACAGTCATGACAAACTACACGTTAGTCCACGACCATTCATAGCTGGTTGTCTTTTACATTGTGCGTGATATCCCTGGGATTATTCGTGTCCTATTTTTACTATCATTACCATTAATATTTCAGTCACTGTAGCTGTTCATGTCCCAGCAGAACTGAAATTGCAGTAGCGTAAAAAGTGCCACCAGATAGCAGGAGAAACATTTGAAGTACTGAATTCAAACTATGTAAGTCACTGAATCCTCCACAAGTTCCTGTGTTTCACAATAAAAACCTTTTTAGAAAATTAAGGGATTCTCTCAACTGAAATTATGAGGGGCTTTTAATTTCAAAAGGATATAAGGAGTGTTGAGTTTAAAATGACGGCTTGATACGTTAACTTTTACAGGGCAAACGGGAGAGGACTAAAAGTAAAACTAGAAAAATATAGAAGGAATGAGAAATAAAGGCCTGTTTCTAATGTTGTCCGTTTCAAATGAAGCTGGTAGCCTCTGCAGATGTGGTGAGTAAAAGCCCTGTCACTATTTGTGAATTTTATTCCTTTATATCCTCCATAATGAAGAAATAACTTTATTTGCTAGCCTGATACTAATGGCAGTATTCACCAGGTTGCTAAAGTCCCTCTGCTGTTTCATGCTATCATTTTTCCTTTTTTATTCTGTGTGGTAACGTCCCTAGAGAAAATAATAAAAAGGCTGAGGTGTTGTTGACCTTAAGTTGTCTACAGCAGCAGATCGCTCTGTGTTTCTATTGGTCAAAGTGACGGCTGTGAAGGGAGAAGTCGTGGAAGACAAAAAGAAAATCAAAAATGCTAGACTTTCTGTTGGGACCTCATGAGGTGTCTCAGACGTGGCGTCGTTATTGTCTACTATGACACACTACACAGGATAAAACAAGGGGTTATTGCGCAAAACATTCATTGTCGTTCACGATCTGAGCCAACACTGTACGACAGTCGTGTTGGACTAAAATCGGGCCACTGTGTTTGGACCAGTTCTTGTCAGGAGTCTGGCATCAAGGTGTGCTATCTCACACATGACCAAGTAGCGAGCCTAAGCTCAAGCTCATGTGCATGGGCTCAGGTATGCTCAGGGCGTTTAAGGTACTGGGAATACGACTGGATAAATGAAACTTGGATTATTCTGCACGAGTTGTGTGAGAGTTTGTAAAAGTATGTTTTGATGGGGTTTTGCTGTTGTAAACCCCAATTCGCTCACTCACCTTTTTGAAAACACCTTGCATTTGGGTGGCGGTGGCTCAGAGGTAGAGCGGGTTGTCCACTAATTGGAAGATCGGCTCCTCCATTCTGCATGTTGAAGTATCACTGGGGAAGGTACCGAACCCAAATTGCTCCCAGTGGCTGTTCCATTGGAGTGTGAGTGTATGAATAGCTACTGAGTAGCAGGTGGCACCATGTATGGTAGCCTTGGCCACCAGTGTGTGTGTGTGTGTGAATGGGTGAATGTGACATGTAGTGTAAAAAAAGCACTTAAAGGCTGCCTTTACACTACCATGTCTTGATGCCCAATTCCGATTTGTTGCCTATATCCGATTTTTCCTGACTGCAGTTTACATGTTCTATTCACCTTATTTTTCACGGAAACACGGAGGCAAAACAGAACGCAGCCAGCTTCCGTTTTTTTTGTGTGACACTTCCAGTCCAGCACTCTTGACCACTGTGTAAATGTCCCACGGTATTTGCTACAGTGACATTACTGCGCACATGGAAATGTTTACATTACTGAAAGCAATTTTAAGGACTAACTTTAAATATTTGAAGTTAACCGTTAAAGAATAAATCACCTGGAAAGCTGGCGCTGCTCCACATAATTTAAAAAGGTAACTAGAGCGGTGGAAATGTCCATGCAGCTGCAGACGGGTGCGGCTGGATGATGGATGCGTACATGCTGATTCGGGTGCTATCAGAGCCGATCCGCGCATCACTATGGTTTAATAATCAACTCAGTCAATAAAAACAATCCGTCCTGTGTTAGGAGTGTATGTCACTGACAGAAGGAAAGAAAGAAAGACTTTTTTTTTAAAAAAAAGATAGAAAAGCAGCGTACACCTCACATATTTATTTCTCACAGTTGCGCACACGTTTGGCTGGCATGTAGAAGCACCGTCTGTGTCAAAGGCTCAGTAGATGGTGTGAGACTGCGGAATAAGGGGGATGTTTGTTTCAAGCAGACCGCACCAAGCGCACTCCTTGATCGCCTGAGCGGATCCTGCGCTTTTTATCTAGCGCCCCTGTTGTCACCCTCCAGCATCGCAGCTCAAGTTACACTGCGCATGTGCAATCCCCCCATGTTTGACCCCGTGTCTCAGCCTTCTCTTGAATAGCCTTGCCTTTCCCTTGCTCATGAGCACGTCATCAAAATGCGCTGTCGTCGCATTATTCATGATGTACGATGTGGATTGTCGGGAAATATCCGATCTGTCTGTTTAGATTACAGACCTACTGGCAGATATCTGATTCATATCCGATATATTTCCACATATGAAGGAGGCCTGAATCTGATCTGACAATATCCGATATCATGCGTTTTTTTCCTGTTTACACGTTCATGTTACAGATCTGATCTGTGCCACTTGAACCATGTAGTGTAAAGTAGGCCTTTGAGTGGTTGGAAGACTAAAGTACGTCAGACACAAAATAAATGTGTAACATGGCCCTTGTCTGACATTTAATTTCACCTTAACGCAACTGTGAGACTCTCTAATATCTACACAGACAGGAAATCACTGTGTATATGGCTTAACTCATGGCCTTAACTTATGGCCTTAAACACACTGGGCTCTAGTTTCGCAGACCGGGCGAGGCGGGGGCGCAGCGTACCTGCGCTTCGCCAACTGGGTGTGGCCAGGCGGATTTTACAAGTTTGGCACACCGTGCGCCTGGCGCAGCTACTCCTCTTTCCCACCTCCGTCCCTCCTACCTGCGCAAGTCGGAAAGAGGGAGGAGAGAAGGCGTGGAGTGGGTTTTACACACATCACACCAATCAAATGAGCCCCTCTCCTCGCCCTTAAATGCGCCGCGCGAAGGCGTAATGAGAGTTTACTCAATTCGCCATGGCAGAAGAGAGCAGCAGCGTCAGACGGCCAAACTTCTCCCAGGAGGAAACTGATGTTTTGGTCCGGGAGGTCCAAGCTCGCAGTGTCCGAATATACGGAACTGCGAGCAGACCTCCACGGGCTGATGATGCAAAGGTAGCCTGGGAGGAGGTCACCACAATTGTAAATCAATGTTGCGTTTCTCTCGTGCGCGCGCGCTCTCTCTTTCTCTCTCGCAGTCTCACTCTGTTTCTTTTCTTTTGACTTTTCTAAGATGACAGATGCTGAATATATACTCCCTATCTGATGCTGTGGCTGTTTGTGGTTGGCTGAGAGGGATGTGAACTCATTAGTTTGCAGCTGTATTAAACAAATCAGGTTGGGTTTCCATTACGCGTGCCAAACGTGCCAAACGGTGCCAATCCCCTTTGATCTGACATCAGATGTGACGGTACAATCGATATAGAGATACATTTATGTGCTGATTGCAGATAGTTGCATTGAACAGTGGTTTTTTGGGTATTTATTGCATCGTTAATGTGCCTGATATTCTGGAAACCTGCCTGTGAGGTTTTGGTGACGTGTGCACACTGTCAGCCGGTCAGCCAAACTTCGGCTTACACTGGCTGCGCTCCGCCTGCGCTGACAGTAGACCTGGTTTCAGTTGGCGAGCTTTTAGCGCACCTTCGGCGAAGCCTTTTGCACGAAACTGTCACTACGCCAAGCTGGATCTGTTGACACCTCCCCCTGCTGCGCCGCCACACCCATCTCAGCACACCTCGGTCTGCCAAACCACCAAACTGAGCGCGCCTCAGGTTGCGCTGCTCAAAACTAGCTCTGCGCGGGGTTCACCACCCTGCGCTGTGCCGGGAAACTAGAGCCCATGATCTCACGGCATGCCCATTGAGCCCCACCATGATACAACATGTTAAGTGCACAATAATAGTGTTGTTTATTGGCCTCAAACTAATTAGGTGAAATTGGCTTCATAAAGTGAGTTTTTAAGTCATGTAAGCATAAAGTTTTTATGTCATTTTGACAATCCAGGGCATTTGTGTATGCTATACATTAAAATTTTGTGTCATGGATGGATTGGGGTTTACAGTGATTACTTCTATCCATCAAGAATTTTCTTAGTTTTTGGGATTCTCTGTTCA
>NW_026078710.1:0-2000 GCF_006386435.1 Epinephelus moara | reverse complement strand
GATCGCCTCCATCCAGCCCTTTTGTCTTATCACATTTAACCATAGTTGTCTTTGTCTTTGTTGATGGGCAGTGGCGACATTTTAAGACTCCTATGTAGTCTACAGCCCTGTGGTGAGAGATGTTTTGCCTCCAGCTAACAAACTGACATCATTCTGATGTCGGCACTAAAAGGGTCTATAGTCCCTGAGATGTTAAGATTAGCTTTCTCTCCATCCATTCCCCCACAAATGGGCCATTTAAGTCACACTCCTACACCACCACCCAACCATGTGCCTAGTTTGGTGCGGAAAAAAGCCTTGTACTACTTTAAACACATATCCGGAACTCAAAAACAGTTGGGAAAATTATTGCAGTTCCCCTTTAACTTTATGGAAGTTCAATACTAAACTGCGTATTAGTATCTATAACTGTGTATTTTCTCTGTAGTCACCTTGTCACTATGATAACGTCATAAATAAAAACAGATAAAAAAGTTGATTCTCTCAGCATCCAACAACTACAGTTCCCATGACTCTTAGCAACGGGATTGCTGTCAGAGTCTGGATGTTTATTTGCTCTTCAGTAAAACTGCAGCATTTTATGACGGAAAATATCATCACATACAGATCCTGTACACTAATTCTCACACACATGTCTATCCACATATACACTCTGTTAGAAGCTATAGCTGCCTCTCATGAGGTAATGTGTAATTTTCTTAAAGACAGCTCCTTAATGGCTGTTCATAAATAGATAATTCTCCTAATTACAGTGTGTTAAAATAATAAACAGCAATTAGAGGGGTTGAAGGAGAGTTGTGGTTTCTTTAACATGTTGGCTCTTGGTGCAGCAGTGTTTTTGTGGGACAATGGTTATTTCACATAATGTTCATGCAACAAGGAGAACATAAAAGTTGTTTCTGTAAAAATCATGTTCAGGTTTCACATTTTGTTAACAAGTGCAGATTTAAATCACCCAAACCAGAGTCCTTCTGCATTTTCTGTGATTTTATTTCCTGTTTGAAGCTGCAGGAACTTTTTTGGCAGTTGAACAAAAGCTTTAAATCTGATGTTGTAACTGAAACACGCTGGCGTAAATCTAGACCTGTGTTGCCCCTGAGGAATGAGGACTATGGACTTACAAGCTCTGAGGGGGTTGAAAGAAACATTAAAGCTGCCATGACTGCCATCCTGAGTTAGAAATATCACCAAAACGTTCTATTAAATGATGAAAGATGCAGTGGGTTAAAGGCAGACCTGATGTACTGTCGATACCTGTGGTGCAGGTTTTGATTTATAGTCGAACATCCAGCCAAGTCGCCAGAAGCAAAGTTGTACATTTAAGTTCAACATTTCTAATGTGATGTAGTTTATGAGTTGACTGTCATTGAGAGGTGGAGGGGATGTTGGGTGGTGTGACACCGAGGTGAGATGCCTGCTAAGCAGCAGACCATTGTTCAAGACCTACAAACAACAAAACAAGTTGGGGTTTTTTTTAAGATATTTTTTTGGGCATTTTTAGCCTTTATTTGACAGGACAGACAAGCGTGAAGGGGGGAGAGAGGGGGGGAGTGACATGCAGCAAGGGGCCACAGGCTGGAGTCAAACCTGGGCCGCTGCGGCAATAGCCTTGTACATGGGGCGCCTGCTCTACCACTAAGCCACCAACGCCCCAACACATTTCCTGCCGAGATAGTGGCATGAAATGTTTTTTGTTTTTTTTTCATCAACATTGTTGCGTTTCCAGCTGGGATAGTGCCATGGTTTTCAGAAACATGCAATGCAAACATTTATTCTGGCAGTGGAGTTGCAGCATCTTATGTCACCATCTCCTCAGCAACACAAGACAGATTTATTGTACAAGATCTGTGTTTACATTCTTTTATTTCATTTATTTTCCACTTCAGTGAAGTGGATTTTTTTTCTCATTTTCAAAAAAGAGTCTTGTTACCCCCCCCCCCCCACACACATGAATTCATATTCTTATCTTAATCTCTGACCTAACTGTAATTACTAAAAAT
>NW_026078709.1:0-1289 GCF_006386435.1 Epinephelus moara | reverse complement strand
GATGGCTTCTTGGGAGGTGCGAGTGAGGTTTGCCAGATGAGGATTTAATTGAATATGGTCGCTGAAAACGATGGGATTGGTGTGGGATGGACATCCGAGTCTGGAGCCAAGCGTCTGAACTTCTGGAAAGAGAAGCGGGAGAGTGAGTCAGCGATGGCGTTGTGGTGACCGGGAATGTGAGATTGAGTCAGCGATGGCGTTGTGGTGACCGGGAATGTGAGATGCACGGAGGATGAATTGATGCTGAGCAGAGATGAGAGTGAGTCTGCGGGTGAATGGCATGATGGCTGGGGAACGGGAACGGCCTTTATTGATGATATCTACTACTGCTGTGTTGTCAGAGTGAATAGTGATGCTTTTTTTTTTTTTTGGACCATTCGTGTCCCCAAATAAGAGTGGCGATGATCACAGGATACAGCTTGTACAGAGCAGACGAGGGAGAGCGTGACTCTGCGTCGAGGGACTCGAACTCGGAGGGCCAAGCAGCAGCAAACCACCTCCCCCCATAATACCCACCGAAACCTACAGAGGGAGCTGCGTCCGTGTAGAGTTGAATGTCCTCGGGATGAGTGATGAAGTCATCATAGAAGAATGAGACGCCGTTCCAAAATGACAGAAATTGCTGCCACATGCGCATTTCCATTTTACAAGTGTCGTCCAGAACCACGTGGTCGTGGAGAGAGGGAATGGATGCAGCTTTGGTCAGCAGTTGAGAAAGAAAGGATTTTGCCTGTGGAATTATGCGGATGGCATAATTGAGGTGCCCGAGGAGAGCGAGCAGCTGGCGTTTGGTGCACCTGTCTGTCAGGAGATAATTAGACAAGAGCAGCTAGATGCGCTGCACTTTCTCCAAGGGCAGTGAAGCCTTCAGTGACAGTGAGTCCAGAGTGATGCCCAGAAACTCGATGGACATGCCAGGTCCTGAAGTTTTTTCTTCAGACAGAGGGACGCCGAGGTCGGAAAATGCGGACGTGAGTGTAGTGAGACCGTGGCGAGGAGGTGAGGAGGGAGGAGTCACGACAAGAAAATCGTCGAGGAAATGAAGCACGGAGGGGAGCCTGTAATTGTTGGAGAGGATCCAGCATAGAGCCTCAGATAAAGAATCAAAGATTTTGGGACTGCTCTTGCAGCCGAAAGTGAGGCGCATGGAGAAGTAGTAAGCTCACTTCCAGCAGACACCAAAGTAGCACCAGAAGTCAGGGTGAATGGGCAAGACCTTGAATGCGCTGGTGATATCGGCCTTAGACAGCCATGCCCCATGTCCCGCCAGACGGATCAGTGTCATGGCG
>NW_026078708.1:7929-8601 GCF_006386435.1 Epinephelus moara | reverse complement strand
ATAAGGAAGTTGACAACAATGGTATGATAGAGGGAATACACTAGATTGGTTGGTAGGGATGAGATTGATTAACTCCCGCAACGTAATCTATGACATGTACCGGCTTTAGGCAGTACCTTTGATAGTCCACTAAAGGGCAGGAAGGGTACAAATACACTGCATTAAAAGGTGTTGTAAGTGATATTTTTGTGTTAAAAACTGTTAAATGGCTCTATATTGTTACAGCAATCACTGAAATAGAGTGTTTGGTCAGTAACTGGGGAACTCCCCCCTGCTACATTCTCTCTCACTCCTGTAGCCTGCATGCACAGCAGATGTATCTCTGCAACTGAAACTCATGGGTGGTGTCACTGGATCTGAAGAGAAAAAAATACCTATAGTGCTTTACAGTCATTGCAATTCAACTCTGTTTCCCAGAAAATGGCTTCACAGTCAGCTAATGGAGCCAACTGTAATAGGCTGCATCAAAGTGTTTGTAAAATTAGTTGCTTGAGAGTGCCAATAAGAGCTTATGAAAAATGAAGAGTGATGGAGAATAAGAAATTACCTTGCAACTCTTAAAGATCTCTGATGAGTCTTCTTTTAGGTAGAGTGGCAGGCCAGCCAGGGCTGCTGTTCTAGCTGCTGTGATGTCATTCTTGTCCTTTTATGAGAGAGAGAGAGAGAGAGAGA
>NW_026078707.1:0-1000 GCF_006386435.1 Epinephelus moara | reverse complement strand
AGGCGATACATAAACAGCTGGAATGAAGAGACTAATCTAATGAATATGTCTATGTCCAATGTCTGTGCCTGACTCCTGGTGAGCTACTCGCACTGGAGCGAAATGAACATGAGCATAAAATGATGCCCGAGGTCACATCCGTTAAACTGAATACCTGACAGGCTGTGGGCCTGTCCAATTTCACCCATCGCAGCACTATAAATGGCGGGTATCTTCTGCATATTAGGAAGATCTTTTGACTTGTGAAATTGGATATGAAGCAGTGAGACCAACCTTCAGCAGATAAGAGTCTGTCTTTAGAAACCTAACCTGCCTTGCATCCCCAATCTCCTTGTGCAGCCAAGCAAACCACTACCCACTGATAGCTGGCAATTCCCAATCAGCAGCACACCAGCACCCTGTATTGATCTGCAACATGACTAAGCAGAATCATCAGTTTCCCAATCTGTTGTGCACTCCCAAGCATGACTGTTTCACACCCAGATTGTTCATTTGATTACCGTTTCAAGCTTCCAAATCATCCACTGGAGCCCCCGCCCCCGTCATCCATCTCAGCAGGACCGGCAAGAAAAAAGGAAACCTGTGCAGCGTCAGCCTCTCTCACTGACTCAGAACCAGACGCTGTCAAGGGAGAATTGAACAACTGCTTTGCCAGTTTCTCCCCCACTCTCACTCTCCCCAGGCACAACTGTTGAAAGCATGCCCACCCGAACAAATACCCCCTCCTGCCAAGGTTCTGCTCATCATGCCTCCTTTTTGTCTGTGAATGGACAGAGCAGGAGGCACCCTGCCAACATGGCTGTATCAGAGCAGTATAGACCTCAGCTTGATTCAGTCCACTTATTCTTTCAAATAAGCAGGAATGGAAACCACTAATTACGGCACATTAACTACTTTTATTGTAAGTGAGTAGCTTTGTTTACATGCACTTTATAGTCAGTAATTTATTTTTTAGTCTGATGCAGAAAGTCAGACTTTACAGACCTCATATTCACTGTAA
>NW_026078706.1:3854-5000 GCF_006386435.1 Epinephelus moara | reverse complement strand
CGCACATAGGAATACCTGAGGAAAAATTAAGTAATACTGGCATCAGGAAGGAATAATGTTTAGTAATGCTCATTCACATATGTGTGTTGGAGGGGATAACTTACATCTGCGCTAGTGGGAAGTCTCCAGACACACCTGCACCTCCATACACCTGTATAGCACAGTCTACCACCTTACACGCCATCCTAGCTGCTGCCACCTTGATCATAGCAATCTAGGAAGAAGATCAGTAAATTATTACAGGGCTTATGGAAAGACGGGGTGGATTCTTAAGAGTAGTATTGTATGTCCTAAAAATGCCATATAAAAAAAATCATAGTTTAGTATGCCTTCAAACAAAAGTCATAGAAAATCATACTGTGGTATGACAATATGATATAACTTTTCATACATTGTTTTATGCCATACTATACTATGACTTATACCATACTATATTGACATTTTATATATCATCTTTATGGCATGCTATACCATGACTTTTTCTGACAATAGTGAGGCATACTATACTATGACTTTTTACACATCCTTGTATGCCATACTATCAATCAATTCAATCAATCAATTTTGTTTATAAAGCTCAACATCACAAATCACAATTTGCCTCAGAGGGTTTTACAGCATACGACATACAATACTATGACATTTATTTATGATTTTTGACAACATTCTATTCTGACAATATTGTTGGGTTTTTTTTGACGACATACTATACTATGACAGTTTTTTTTCATGATTTTTGACGACATACTATGACGTTTTTTTTTCATGATTTTTGAGGACATACTGTACTATGACATTTTTTTTTCTTTTTTTTTTGAGGACATACTATACTATGACATTTTTTTTCATGATTTTTGACGACATACTATACTATGACATTTTTTTCATGATTTTTGACAACATACTATACTATGACATTTTTTCATGATTTTTGAAGACATACTGTACTATGACATTTTGGTTTTTGTTGACGACATGCTATACTATGACGTTTTTTCAGGAATTTTGGCGACAAACTACAGACCCTTTCCAAAAAATTAGAATATCATGGAAAAGTTGTTTCATTTCCATAATTCCATTCAAAAAGTTAAACTTTCATAGATTATAGATTCAGGGCCCACAATTTAAACGATTTCAAGTATTTAT
>NW_026078706.1:0-1315 GCF_006386435.1 Epinephelus moara | reverse complement strand
AAAAAAAAAGTCATAGTATAGTATGTCGTCCCAAAACATGAAAAAAGTCATAGTATAGTATGTCGTTCCAAAACATTAAAAAAAAAGTCATAGTATAGTATGTCGTTCCAAAACATTAAAAAAAAAGTCATAGTATAGTATGTCGTCCAAAATCATGCAAAAAAGTGTTTTAAAAACTGTCAAAAAAAGTCTGACATATTTTATAATATATAGAAAGAATATAAAAAATGTCACAGTATGTTGTAGAAAATGTCCAAAAAGTTGTGTTTTAAAAAAAAAAGAAAATGTCTAAAANAAAAAGTCATAGTATAGTATGTCGTTCCAAAACATTAAAAAAAAAGTCATAGTATAGTATGTCGTCCAAAATCATGCAAAAAAGTGTTTTAAAAACTGTCAAAAAAAGTCTGACATATTTTATAATATATAGAAAGAATATAAAAAATGTCACAGTATGTTGTAGAAAATGTCCAAAAAGTTGTGTTTTAAAAAAAAAAGAAAATGTCTAAAAATAAAAGTCATAGTTTCGTATGTTGTAAGAAATGTCCAAAAAAAGTAATTCAGGAGAAGGCAAATTATGGCAAGCAACTTCAACACTCGGCAGCTCACACCAGAACAATCTATATTTATAATCGTTATAGAGAAAATATGTAGTTTTGATTTTGGAGTTAACTATCCCTTTAAAGTGTTATACCTGCTCCATATTGCCACCCACTAAAGCAGGTGAAAATGTGCTGTCACAGTGAGCCACAAGATGCAGTAAGTGTTCAAATGAGCAAAGCAGTGCACATTCGCTCCTCTGGGGCATTCATGGTGAGCTCAAGAGTTCAAAATCCTGCCTACAGTCCCACCTCTGCACAGACAGTAAAATGAATAGTAATATTTTACATTCTGAACATTTTTTAAGTAGGATAATGACTGAGTTTCAAAGCTTTCTGGCCTACCTTGCTACAGTCATTTCTTTTCGCTCTTGAACTGGAACCTCACTCATTTATCAGAATTAACAGCCAACTACATTCAGGTCACATCCTTGGGAATAAAACAAACATGACTTTACTGACCACTGCTTTTTCTTCAGAGTTTATTCAGCAGAATTGTACATGCATATCCCCTTTAACTTGACCAGTTCAGTTTAAAAGTTCTTTATCATTTGGGTCACCCTGACAATTTATAGGTCCAACATGATTAGAGTACATTCAGATATTACAGCTATTAAACCAAAGGTAATATTTACTCTGTTTGCCACCTAAATATTCACAACAAAATCCACAATTTTTCTTTGGTCAAACATAACACATCACGTTAACACTCAGCCTAG
>NW_026078705.1:12924-16446 GCF_006386435.1 Epinephelus moara | reverse complement strand
CATGATTTTATGATGGTGGCTCTAAGCAAATTCGGTTTGGTCAATTTCTTTTGTAAAGCAGTTAAAACATTATATACAAATGGAAATAGCTCTATTAAACTAAGTTACGGCACTTCTCCAATATTTCCTTTAAAACGTGGTGTTCGTCAAGGGTGTCCTCTGTCTGTATACCTCTTCCTTCTAGCTGCACAACTTCTTAATTTACAGATTAAAGCCAGCCCTTTAAAAGGCATTACTATCGCCAATAGGGAAATAATTATCAGCCAGCTGGCAGATGATACAGCCTTACTTCTTAAGGATGCTTCTCAAGTGTCAGTCGCAGTCAAAATTATCCAGTCCTTCTCCAAAGCGTCTGGGCTCTATCTTAATCTTAACAAATGTGAACTATTACCAGTTAATAACTGTACAGTGTCCTCAATTGTTCACATTCCGGTGAGAGATTCTGTCACATATCTTGGTGTTCAAATTGTTAAAGATAAGAAGCTCAGAGGCACCTCAAATTTTACTCCAATTATTGAAAAGACCCAAAAAGTCCTCAATCACTGGCTACAAAGAGACATGTTTCTGAAGGGCAGAGTTCTGCTCACTAAGGCAGAAGGCATTTCGCATCTAACCTATGCTGCTCAGTCATTGTTTGTTAATAATTCCATATGTAAATCTGTTGATAGGATGCTCAGTAACTTCTTATGGAAAAACAAAACACACTACATGCGAAAATCTGTTGTTTTAAATGCATATGACAAAGGTGGACTAAATTTTATAGACTTCAGCTCTCTCAATAATACGTTTAAAATAAACTGGATTAAACAATATTTAAAAAACCCAACCTCTATCTGGAACTTTATCTCTCACCATGTCTTTTCTCAATTTGGTGGCCTAAAATTCATTCTGCTTTGTAATTATAGTATTCAGAAAATCCCGCTTAAACTCTCCAACTTTCATCAGCAGGTACTATTAGCATGGGCGCTGATTTACAAGCACAACTTTTCCCCACAGAAATGTTATATTTGGAACAACTGTAGTATTTTGTACAAAAATAAGTCACTATTTTATAATAAATGGTACAACCACGGTATTCTTTTAGTGAGTCAGTTATTTAATAGTAGAGAGGACTTCTGTACAACTACTCTGAATTTCTCGCCTGGTACAATATACCTGTAACTCCAAAAGAATTTTCAATAGTTTCTGATGCAATCCCAACTGGTTTTTGTATGTTGTTCAAGAATGCTGACCACTCTCCCCCCCTGTCATTGTCACCTTCACTGGGTAAAGTTTGTTTTTCTCTTAATAGAAGTATTAATTCTAAAATAAGAGCCTTGTTTCAGGAGGAATTGGTTTCTGTTCCTACAGCAACATTTTACTGGAGCAATTTTGTCAGTAGTATCAACTGGAAAAAAGTCTGGTCTTTACCACAGAAATTTCTTCTAACTAATAAGGTAAAGGAAGTTTCATTTAAGCTGATCCATAGATTCTATCCAGTCAAACACTTTTTACAAAAACTGAAGAATGACATTGATGTAAAATGCTCCTTCTGCGAATCTCTTCCCGAAACATGCTCTCATTTATTTTGATATTGTGAATTTACTCGTGAACTGTGGAATGAGATTAATAAATTCATAATTATTAGTATTTTCCCAGATTTTGTCTTATACTATAAAAACGTTTTATTTGGCTGTTATGACTACATAAGTAAAGATGAGAACGCTTTCTTTCTTATTAATCTAATTCTACTGTTGGCTAAGTTTCACATAGACAAGTGTAAATTCACAAACAAAACAACAAATTTCTCTGTGTTTATAAAAGAAATGGAACAGTATATATCAACGATCTCCCCCTCACAGAACAAAAAAGCTATAAAAAACCTTTAATATATGCTCTACTTATTGTTTACGTGAAATGACTGCCATACTCTCGCACCCCCCCCCCCCCCCCCCCCCTTTTTCCGTCTTCTTAACCTCTCATGTCTTTCTTGTTTACTTTTGATTGTAAGTGATTTGTTTTATATCTGTCATTTTTTGTCTGTTCAGCGCACCTTCGCGTTATGTTGTGTTCAAGGTTGCACCAGCATACTTGTATTGTTTTTATACATGTCTGTGTGTGCCAGCAATTCTCAATAAAGTTTTTAAAAAAAAAAAAAAAAAAAAGAAGCTCCTCAGAGCTGAGAAATTACAGCTCTATAGACTGACTGACCAAAGCCAAGTTCGATCTCTTAACAATCAGGAAACGTTTCTGACGATGTAAACACAGTTATTGGTAGCCTATATGCAGTTATGTAACGTTACCAACAACATTTAAATAGGCTGAAGCGGTCAGGCTGAGGGACCTTGTGTCATAACATTGGTTTTTCTGTAGTGTGCTGTGTTACTCCCAAAAGACTGGCGGAGGGCCGACTTTAATACAAAATTACATAAACAAGAAGTAACGTTAACCTATTGCCACATTTAAAAACTTGATATTAGTTTCATGATCGCGTTCCGATCACTATCTGTCACAACGATGGTAACAGGAAACACCAGTGAAGTTAATGCAGCCAGCCGAAGTAACGTCAGGCTGCCAGCTGGTGGCACATAAAGTTGTCTATGTCCCCACAGACTCTGAACCAGCTGACAGTTAATGTTCATGCAAACAATAAATGAAATGTCACGTCATGGAAGATAAAACCACACTTACATAATGACGTCTTATCGCCCTGCGCCCTTGTCTCCCATCGGTCGTTGTATCCGGACATTGAGGTTATCCTAATTACTTGTATTCTTTTGCTTTGGCCTTTCTTGCTAACTCCATCTGGTGACTAAATTAACATTGTAATGTGACTACAAAGACACAGGGTCCGTCCCAAGTCTCTTGTTTTTATAGTGCTACTGCTAGCCAAGGCTATTCAAGAGAAGGCTGAGACACGGAGTCAAACATGGGGGGACTGCACATGCGCAATGTAACTTGAGCTGCGATTCTGCAGGGTGACAGTGCCGACCAGATGTTATTGCGCATGTGCAACCCCCCCATGTTTGACCCCGTGTCTCAGCCTTCTCTTGAATAGCCTTGATTTGTGCAGCGAGGAGCTAGCGCTAGGAGCTAGCAGCAAGCTTTAAGCAGTTACGAGCTAGGATGGTCGAGAGCTTCCTATCCGGAAGAGTTTTTCAGCTGAACGCCATGACGTAAAATACCCGCCCTCTTCATCTGGCTCATTTGAACACACACACACACACACACACACACACACACATTTGCCGATCATTAATCGTCTTGCATGTCATGTGAGTGGAATAATGTTTAATAGCCTGTGGGTAATATTAATTATTAATATTAATATTAATGAATATTATTACTTTCATTAATGCTGTTGTAAGCTACTGTTATTACCATCTGTCCTGCATCTCTCTCTCTGTCTCTCTCTCTGTCTCATTGTGTCATACGGATTACTGTTAATGTATTATGTTGATCTGTTCTGTACGACATCTATTGCACGTCTGTCTGTCCTGGAAGAGGGATCCCTCCTCAGTTGCTCTTCCTGAGGTTTCTACC
>NW_026078705.1:6049-12828 GCF_006386435.1 Epinephelus moara | reverse complement strand
GTTAAAGGGTTTTTTGGGGAGTTTTTCCTGATCAGCTGTGAGGGTCCTTAGGACAGAGGGATCGTATGCTGTAAAGCCCTATGAGGCAAATTGTGATTTGTGATATTGGGCTTTATACATAAAACTGATTGATTGAGGCAGACTGAAGGCCAAAACACACTGGCGGCGTCATATGACGGTGGCGTCATTGACGCGAGTCAAGTGCCGCCTCCAACACACACAAAAAGCGTTGCGCTGCGGGGCATCAACCGGATTTCTATTTCACATTCCAGTCCGCTAGGCTGGGAAGTCGGCTACAAAATAGTGCTTTTTCAAGGGCGGCGACACTGGAAAAATAGGACAATAGCGTAAAGTGCCGCGGCGCGGCACGTCGACACGCGTTGTGCCGCCGCTGGTGTGGGTTTGTAAATAGAAAATAATGGGGGCGGCTGTTTTGACGTGCATCGTACGCCGCCGGTGTGTTTTGGCCTCGACAGGTCTGATATGTCTTAATCACTCAGCAGCTGACTAGTTGAATGATGGCGAGTGGATTTAATAATAGTGATAATAATGGTGATGATAGTAATAATGATAATGATGCTCATCACAGTGACAGTGGAATAGCAGGGCTACAGACCGTTCTGTAATTGCACAAACTTCGGCAAATGACTCAATAACAATGGTAATACATGCAAAAGTGTGTGACCAGAGTAATGACGGCGGGGGGTGGGGGCTACTGTTTTGGTCAGCGAATATAATGAGACTTGGATGTACCCATAGTAACGCCAGACGCTGGCTGCTTTACGGAGTAGATCCAGCAGTGCCGTCGTCATCAGGAATGGACGTCGCTTCACGTGACGCTTCAGTGGAAAGGACGTCTCATGTCTCTTAACCGACAATGCTCGCTCATCGCTCCTAGCGCTAGCTCCTCACATTTTTTCCTAGGTGGGAGGGGCTAAACAGCTAGCAAAGTCGGATAGGTAAGATAACTAGCAGTAATTTAAGAGACTACTTGGGATGGACCCACAGTGTTACTCTTCTTCTTCTGATGTTTAATGGCGGTTGGCAAACAGCTTTTAGGTGCCATTACCGCCACCTTCTGAATTGGAGTGTGGATCATAACGGTCTTATTCTTCTGTCTATTCCTGTCTTTTCCAAAAATGTAAATATTACTCTTTATCCTACATGTTCTGCTGTAGTATTTCCTTTATTTCCAGTTTGATGTGTTCCTTTTGTAACAACAAATGATAACATGCTCTACTGTTTCCTTCATATTACATTATTCACACATACCTGTTTCATGTTTTCCAGTAAACTTAAGTGTACTATTCAGACCAGAATGTCCAAATCTCATTCTCTAAATTATGTCTTCTTCTCTTTTAGTTCTGTTTAGTTTCTCTCATTTCTCCTACTTTCTTTTGGATACTGTAGTAAAGTCTACCTTTAGTTTCCCTGTTCCAATTTTCCTGCCACTTTTTTAATTATTTCTGATTTATTTATACTTTTAACTTCAGCCTTACTATAATTTACTGTTATATTTACTTCTACTTTTTTAGTGGCAACCTCTATATGTGCTTGTATCCAAATGAATTTCACTATTACTCCGACTTTCTTGATTCTGAAGATGGCTTGAGCTATTTCCATCAGGGTGTGAGTCCATCAAGCTCTGAGTCCAGCCCCCCCTGTGGCCCCCTTGCCGAAGACTCGGAGGGGCAACGCAGAACTAAATCGTCTCAACAGGTTGCCGGTCGGACCACTTAAAGCGGCGCACCCACCGACAACATCAGTAGAGAATTGTGTGGCTGTATTTAACCCTCCTGTCGTGTTTACCCCCCTCCCCTTACTTTAGTGTTCCCGGTCAAATTTGACCGGCCTATTTTAACTGCTCTTAAATTAACACAACAACCATTAATCACCACCAAATTTTTATTTAACACTCTTTTTAACTGTGAACAATGTCTCAGAGTAGTGGTTAACAGTCAAAATGTCTTATAAAATGATCAGAAACAGTTTCACAGTTCACATTATCGACCACATACCTGTAAAACAGGGATAAATAATCACACAGAGTGATGTGGTGTTTCCTTGACCAGAAGTTTACTTTTTTCTTCTTCTTCTTTATTGACAAATTTACAATACAATTTGGCATAGTACAGTGTTATACAACCATATAGGCTACAGACAAGCCTCAAGAAGGGTTTTAACAGTACAAATAGTCAAAATGTCACAATAAAAGTTTACCCAATTAATGAGAGTAAAGAAAATAAATACATAAGTAAATAAAAAAAAGAAACTTAATAAGTAAAGAAATAGGAAATAAGGGGAGAGAGCTAGGGGAACTCTGCGAGGTTAAGCTCCTCTACTAAATTACAAAGCTTCACAGCCATCTTTTTCTGCATGCATTTTAAAGATGAGAAATAATGACACAACTCCTTATGAAAAACATAGATTTGGGGTTTTGTTTTCATGAATTTGTTCTTATGTATAAAAAATTTTGCAAGGATGATGATTGTATTAATTCCCAGGTCATGTGTTGGATCTTTTACAGGTATACCATATAAAATATTCTCTTTTGTTAAAAAGAAAAATTTGAGAAATTGACAAATTAGGGGAATAACCAGTCATGTAAATCTTCCCAAAAGACATTAATTAATTTGCAATCATAAAATAAATGTTCTGTGGTTTCAATGTCATCATCACAGAATGAGCAATTGTTATGCTCAAAACCTCTCTCAACTTCCTTTTTAGAGAAGAATTGTAGAATTGAGTTTCTGTTTGTTGAGAATGGATATAATTCTTTAATAAAGGTTTGCTGGATTACGACTTTAGGTAATTTTAAGTTATTGATATTATGACCATTCACCAACAGTGAAGGAAGATTTGGGTTAATATTACTTTGAAGTAAGTTATTGGACATTATAATTATAGATTGAGGAATTGCTTTGATTATATTATTGTATTGCCTTCTGTCATTAAGATTAAATTTGGAACAAAATTCTGCAAAGGGTANTTTGTCAATTTCTTTTTCATTTTAACCCACACCATGTTCTTTTCCTAACCCTAACCAAGTGGTTTTTGTGCCTAAACCTAACCAGACCTTAACCACAGGGCATCATGATGATTTCGGAACGGACTTCGGAACAATGGGTTTAATATGGTCGGAACAATGGGATGTCGGACCAATGGGCTGTCGGACCAATGGGCAGTTCCCCTTTTTTAGATCAAAATCACATCTAAGGAGAAAGTTAATGCCTCCTAAACTCATAAAAATGTGGTTTGGGATGTGGAACCATTGGCTATTTTCATCTCTTAACAAGGATCTTAGCCAATTAATTTTAATGGTGCCATTAATACAATCTATATCGATGGCTTTAAGACCTCCCTCGTATCCTTTAACCATAATT
This sequence comes from Epinephelus moara, assembly GCF_006386435.1. Classification (NCBI taxonomy): domain Eukaryota; kingdom Metazoa; phylum Chordata; class Actinopteri; order Perciformes; family Serranidae; genus Epinephelus; species Epinephelus moara. The sequence continues at coordinate 9,445 of NW_026078705.1, read as the reverse complement.
CCTTTTCCGATGTAGTGTGTTTTCCTATTCCATATATAATTGAAGTTTGCTTGGTTTATAGTCTTTATTGCACTTTTAGAAAGTGATAGCGAATAGGCTGGGTAAATGAATCTTGACAGACATTCCATTTTTGTGAGGAAAATTCAACCAATAATAGAGATGTCTCTTTGAGACCACATATTTAAATATGATTTACATTTGTCTAAAGTATTCCAAATGTTGAGATTATCTAGAGTGTTAATGTCCTTAGTAATGTGTATGCCGAAGTATTTAACGGTTGATTTAACAGGGATATTATGAATTGTTGTTAGAGGGGAACTATGTATTGGTAATGAATTTGTTCAGTATTTTTCATGAATATGGTTGTGTCGTCAGCCAGTTGGCTAATTGCCAGCTGTTTTCCTAACACCATCAAATTTTCAAAATCTGTGTTTTTTATAAGAATTGAAGCCGCTGTGATAAATAGTAAGGGAGAAATGGGACAGCCTTGCTTAATTCCTCTTTTAACTGAGAATCTTAGACATGTGCTTTGTGGTAGTATGACCGTACTGTTAGTATCCTTATAAATTAGTTTAATCATGTTAATGAAGTTTTCTCCAAAACCAAATAGTTCTATGATGCTAAAAATAAACTTATGTTCAACTGTATCAAACGCTTTAAAAAATCTAAGAATAAAATAAAACCTTCATCCTCAATTAGATGGTTGTATTCCAGCAAGCTAAGCACAAGCCGTATATTATTATGAATTGATCGCCCTTTAATAAAACCAGATTGTGTATCTGAGATAATTTGTGTAATACCAGATTTCAGTCTGTTTGCATAAATATGTGTTAATATTTTGTAATCAGTATTGAGCAAGGTTATGGGTCTAAGGTTGTAAATTAATTTGGAATCTTTACCAGGCTTAGGGATGAGAGTGATCAGTGAACCCCTGCTTCATAGTAGTTGGAAGAATATGAGATTCAGATATTTCTTTTAACATACAAAAAAAGAAATATTTAAGATGTACCCAGAAATGTATATAGAAGTTGCTTGTTAGACCATCTGAGCCCGGGGACTTGTCTAATGTTAAGCATTTCATGGCTTTTTCCACTTCAACCATACATATCTCAGCCTCGCACATGCTTTTGAAATACTCATCAATTCTGGGGATCCACTTTTTAATATGCTCAAAGAAAGCATCAGCATCTGAGGATGAATAAGAAGAGGAGTACAGTTCACTGTAAAATTTAAAGATTTCCTTAGAAATTAAGTCTGGGTCAGGACATTCTTGATTATCTATCAGTAGTGTTCTTATTGCATTTCGTTCTTGTCTCCTTTTTTCCAATCTACAAAAGTACGCAGAACTCCTCTCCCCCTCTTCTATCCATTTTGCTCTTGATCTAATATATGCTCCTTTGGCTTTAGAAAGATAGATGTTATCCAGTGATGATTGCAAGAGTATAAGTTTTTGTTTGCTGTTCTCATTTAGAGATGATTTATTACATATACTGTTTATTTCTGTGATGATTTCCATCTCTTTTTCCTTACTTTCCCTGCTTAATATTTTGCTATTTGAAATAGAAATCTGGCGTACTTTGTATTTTAAATACTCCCATTTGCTTCTATAAGTTAAGAGGCTTGAATCTATGGTTATATTATTGATCATTGTAATAATTTCTTGGCAGAAACGCTCACTTTTCAGGAGGTTTGAATTAAATTTCCAATAACCTTTTTTGAAGTATTTGTTTGTGGACATAAAATTAAGTTTAATCAAACAGTGATCTGTTAAAGGTGCAGCAAAAATTATGGAAGTTGGATCCAGCCCAGGCCCATTATCTGACACTAACCAAAAATCAATTGTGGATTTGACTGAGCCATCTGGTTTGAACCACGTGTAGATTTGGGTATCAGGATTATCAAATCGCCATACATCTTTTAGGTTAAACACACTACAAAAATCAAGTAACAGGATTGTAAAAGTATCTTTGGTATTTGGAGGGAGATCTATCTAGCCATTCATCCATCACCATGTTGTAATCACCACCAAAAATAAAGTTGTCAGTTTGATACCTTTGACACAGAACCTTAATTGTTTTTGTAATTTCAGAAAACATATTTTTGTTTTGGTTAGAGTTAATATACCCATAAATGTTTCCTAGAATCAGAAAGTCATCATTTGCCTCAAAAACACATAGGGCCCTATTTAGATGGTCTAAAACGCGAAGCGCCAGGTGTGCGGTTCATGGGCGTGTCCCAGTCACTTGCTAGTTAGACAGCGCGTTTTTAGACTGTGCGAGTCTAAAAGAGAGTCTAAAACGGTTGGACTTACTCTGTGAATTAGTCATGGGTGTGTTTTGGGCGTTTCATTCAATAAGCCAATCAGAGTGTCACCTCTCATTCCCTTTAAAAGAGGCCCGATTGGAGCGCATGGCGGAGAGCTAGTTATCAACTGGAAAGAGTGAGCGTTTTACAGCTGAGGAGACGGATCTCCTCGTGCGGGAGGTGAAGGCTCGTCAGAACCGGAGGTAAAGCAGGCGTGGGATCACTAATACAAGAAAGATCTTACTAAATATCTGTGGAATATTATTCAGACCTGTTTTCATCATATAACAGAGCACACCTGTCAGGACTGCCGCGGAGCTCCCCAAGGTGCTCCTGCAGCTGTAGGACCTGTTCAGCATTTTCTCCCCCACCCACGTTTGTTAATTGTTTTCACATGTTTCCTAGAGCTGTGTTCTGCCTCTTATTTGCATGTGTGTTCTCTCTACACTCGGATAACAATATAATATTAAAGCTGCAAGCAGCTGTGATCGGGCCCTCACTCCCCCGCGTCAACGCGGGGGGCCAGCAGCACGCATCACTGAAGCAGTTATGTGAAAACTCAGAGTAAGTTAACCCTGACATGGTGTGACATCTTCCTACTCCAAGAAAACCCCTATGGGGAGGTTTTTTTGAAAATTTCAAGGGGGCGCTATAGAGGCATTTTGTCCCCCCCATGGCCGACGGCCCTATCAGATGTAAGAGCTTGCCATTCTTGACCTGTGTATCAATTTCGTGAGGATATGAGGTCGCTGAAGCCATCTAAAAGCCAAACGTATTTGGTGGCAAGGGCGGCGTCATAGTGGCCACACCCCTTGACATAGAGAAAAGCTTATAATAACAGTTGATCAGCATGGTCTCAGGGGCTGAGGCTGCCAAGCAACCAGGGGCTGTGGGGAGACCTAGAGCTGGCATGGATTGGTGGTGTAAATGTGGGGCTTACTGGCCACTTTATTAGGAACACCTGTGCAATCTAATACAATCCAATACAACAGCTCTGCCACACATTGTACGTTTACAAATATTTTACATTTTCAGCTTTTGTCAGAAAGGTGATTATTCTACTTTATTATTGAGGTCGTAGTGGGTGGTGTT
>NW_026078705.1:4128-5562 GCF_006386435.1 Epinephelus moara | reverse complement strand
GCCCGGTAAAGCCTCGAGCATCCTCGGCAGGCTCCGGGTAGACTCTCAGCCGTCTGGCTCTATCCAACAGCACCTAGCAGTAATCCCCACTAACCCTGGCACCGTATTGTAAGAACTCCCCAGTTATAAAAAATAGAAATAAATCAAAAAGCGAGCCAAACTGTAGGCCTATCTGGTTCGCAATCAAACATTTCTAGCGCTGGTGTGTTTTATTTTTTTTCTCAATGCCCCTCTGCAGCTCCGTAGTACACAAACATAAAACAAAAAATAAAGAATCTGAATTTAAACTCAATTTGTCAATTTATCTCTTTCATATCATGAATGCATAGATCTATGCTTTTGATGTGATATGCAGCCTGCCTGACAACATAGGCTACAGAGGCCCTGGACCTGCTGCGCTCAGAGGTGGAGCGGCGTTTTGATCAGGAGGGACTCCGCGTAGCTGCAGGGCGAGAGCAGGCACTTCTTGAGGCGGCTCAGGGGAAACGAGAGCGGCTAATAGAGCTTAGATTGGGCCCAAAAATTCCAGCCCGACCCGGCCCGAGCCCGTGCACGTTATGTCTGGGACAGGATTTTAATTATGACGGGATTTTAATTATGATTTAAACCCATCATTTTTCAATAAGTTGGCTGTTATAATTAAGAGTATTAAACCACAATTCTTGTTATTTGAATGACAGAAATAGGATCTTATTGAATGGCGTAACACGGAAACATGATTATGTAATAAAACAGGTGTTTATTTTAGGATCCAGGTGGTGAAGGGCTGTGTGCGCACAATGTTCCAACAGGGGACAGCCCTCCATTCCGAAACACCGCCGTTCCGAACCAGCCCCACTCCGAAATTGATTTTCAATCAAGTTTGAGAATTGTATTGCAGAGTTTTGCACAGCGGCGACCCGATCTTTGCTCTCAAACCACAAAAAAAATGTGATGGCACAACAGTCTCCTTCAGTACATTATTCTCTGCTTTCTTTTAATTTTCACATTGGCTAGTCATCCTGTTTAATTTGTCTTCTGATTATAAAATGGTTAATCAGCAGTGCCGTGCACTGTAGAGCCGATGCGCTGTTGGTTCTGCCGGCCTGAATAGAATATAACGTCTATAGCCTTACTGTTGTGTACAGCCTTATAGACTGAGCTGAATAGTGATGCGCGGGTCGACCCGTAATGCCCAGGTCGGGCAGCAGTGATCGTATGTTAAATCGGTCTGTAAATGATAGTTTGACATTATTATTATTATTACAATCATTAGGCTATTACTGTCACGGCATCCGAAGGTAATGATGCGTTGAGCAGGTGACAGTCCGCGGTCGTTTTCAAAACACACTTGTGTCACGCACTCCAGAAACTTGTTAAAATTTTAAACAATAATTAATTGTACAAAACGGGGGAAACAAATGTTGACAAAAACGGTTCCATAATTCATATTAA
>NW_026078705.1:0-3910 GCF_006386435.1 Epinephelus moara | reverse complement strand
CTAGTTTCAAGCAGCGCAACCCGAGGCGCGCTCAGTTTGGTAGTTTGGCAGACCAAGGTGCGCTGATATGGGTGTGGCAGCGCAGCAGGGGGAGGTGTCGACAGATCCAGCTTGGCGCTGGCAGCGCAGCAGGGGGAGGTGTCGACAGATCCAGCTTGGCGCAGTGACAGTTTCGTGCCAAAAGCTCGCCAACTGAAACCACGTCTACTGTCAGCGCAGGGGGAGCGCAGTCGGTGTAAGCCGAAGTTTGGCTGACCGGCGGACAGTGCGCACACGTCACCAAAACCTCACAGGCAGGTTTCCAGAATGTCAGGCACATTAACGATGCAATAAATATCCAAAAAAAAAACACTATTCAATGCAACTATCTGCAGTCAGCACACAAATGTATCTCTATATCGACTGTCCCATCACATGTGATGTCAGATCAAAGGGGATTGGCACCGTTTGGCACGTTTGGCACGCGTAATGGAAACCCAACCTGATTTGATTAACACAAATGAGTTCACATACCTCTCAGCCAAACACAAACAGCCACAGCATCAGATATGGAGTATATATTCAGCATCTGCCATCTTAGAAAAGTCAAAAGAAAAGAAACCGAGTGAGACTGCGTGAGAGAAAGAGAGAGCACGCGCACGAGAGAAACGCAACATTGATTTACAATTGTGGTGACCTCCTCCCAGACTACCTTTGCATCATCAGCCCGTGGAGGTCTGCTTGCAGTTCCGTATATTCGGACACTGCGAGCTTGGACCTCCCGGACCAAAACATCAGTTTCCTCCTGGGAGAAGTTTGACCGTCCGACGCTGCTGCTCTCTTCTGCCATGGTGAATTGAGTAAACTCTCATTACGCCTTCGCGCAGCGCATTTAAAGGCGAGGAGAGGGGTTCATTTGATTGGTGTGATGTGTGTAAAACCCACTCCACGCCTTCTCTCCTCCCTCTTTCCGACTTGCGCCGGTAGGAGGGACGGAGGTGGGAAAGAGAAGTAGCTGCGCCAGGGCGCACGGTGTGCCAAACTTGTAAAATCCGCCTGGCCACACCCAGTTGGCAAAGTGCAGGTGCGCTGCGCCTCCGAGAGCCCTTTGTCTTTCTTCACCATCTTTTTAATGAGAGAGGACAAGCGTGTAACTTGCTGCAAGATACTGCTGCTTTCACTAAAACACACTGTTGCCGCTGTTGCGCAAGCTCACACTCAACTCAGGCTGTACTTCGATCCCTGATCACTACGCACCTTTAACTAGTCCCTATTATTAACTGGACATTACACAGGTAGCCACGCCCACACGGTGACAAGCCCCAGACGCACAGCACTTTTTGGCCCCCCCACTTCTGAAATGAATCCGGCGCGCCTGCCTCGCGGCGTATTCCCCCGACATTTGTTCGGAATATTTCAAACTTTCTAGCTTTAAATTGACACTGAAGTTGCGTCTTGTCGCCATCATATCTGTTTACAATCAGCTGAGAGTGCGCAACTGCGCATGTGCCTGGGTGAAGGTTGAGGTGTGTGAGGATGTGCGTCTCTGTCTCTGTGGATGTATGTAATCCGGGTTTAGTACTCCATAAATGCCAAAACCTCACATAAACACGTCCGGTTTATAAAAGAGGCCAACATTTATTCATTCAATTTTTTTTAGACCCGGTTACTAAAAGAGGCTGGCTGCTAATAGGGGCCCGGTTTAAAATTGAGGAAATACGGTGTGTAGATGGTGGGATGGGACGAGAGTACGCCTCAAAATAATCACCAGAACACGGGGAGAACATGCAGAACATACAGTAGAGAGGTTGCTGAGCAATATACACAACGATCACTTACCACGTCTGCTCGTTTTGTGATGACGACAGGTGGTGTGGCAGTATCTTTCAAGAAAAGCGTTTGAGCTATTCCTGAACTTCTGCGCTCCATCCTTTCACTGTAGTCCTCGTAAACAAACATTTTCCGGGCCGTTTCCACAGGCGTGTTGGGATCGATGTCCAGCACAAATACCCATTGTTTCATCCTGTCCGTATACATCACTCTGCTCCACGTCTTCGGCTTGTTACCACAATCTTTACAATACATGTGTAAACCATGATTTACAACAGCACTCTGTAAACTTTTCTCAGACTTTCTGCTGCGTCCAGCTGACGATACCGCAAACACAAGGCTGCAAGTAATAGCTACGGCACTGTATCACTCCGCCCAGTGGTTTACTCAAGAAAGTAGTTCAGAGTATTTGCTTCATTTGTCGTAATGTTACTTAATTATACATTATTATTTCATAGCGTGGGGAATGCGCAAGCCATGTGTTTTCCACTAGAGCGTTTTGGAGGCATTTGATGGTGTATTTGATTAGTTTTGAGGGAGAGAGGGGGCTGTATCACCTCCATTTCAGCTGGCAGCTCTGTCCCACCGATCTAAAAACAGCAGGCACTGACAATTAAAGGTATCAGATGCAAGAGCTCGCCATTCTTGACCTGTGTATCAATTTTCATGAGGATATGAGGACACTGAAGCCATCAAAAAGCCAAACGTATTTGATGGCGAGGGCGGCGCCATAGCGGCCACGCCCCTTGACATAGATAAAAGCTTTTCATAACTTTTGATCAGCATGGTCTCAGGGTGATCTGTACCAAATCTGAAGTTGATTGGACAAAATCTGTAGGAGGAGTTTGTCAAAATACAAGGTATCGAAATCACAAAATCACCACCAAAATGAAAAGTTGAAATCAAAATGGCCGACTTCCTGTTTGGAGTAGACCATTGGTGGCAGAGACTTTTTTGTGCGTCTAGGTGACATACACATATGTACCAATTTTCATCTTCCTGCTCCAACAAAACCCCTATGGGGAGGGGTTTTTGAAATATTCAAGGGGGCGCTTTAGAGGCATTTTGTCCCACCCATGGTGACGCCCCTATCAGATGAAAGAGCTCACCATTCTTGACCTGATATGAGATCGTAGAAGCCATCAAAAAGCCAAAGGTATTTAGTGGCGAGGGATCGATAGTCGCCACACCGCCACATGGACACCATTAGACGTAGCTTCACAGCGTTCATAAGATAGCTTCACCAACTTGTTCTGCATGCATTAGAAGTGGAATGAAGTTGATACAGTCAAGTTTGTGTCATCAGTACATGTTAAAGTAAAAACTGGTCACTTCCTGTTACCACTGAGGGGTGCTATGAGTAAGGTGGGATATTAACATATCTGGGCGTTTGGGGCGGAGCCATCATCATGTCCAGCAAGTTTGAAGCTGCTGAGATCAAGTATGTGGGCGTGAGGTCCGTTCAAAAGTCGATGGCGAGAAAACGAAAAGTCGCCAAAGTTTTACCGAATTGGTCCAAGAGGATTTTTTGTGCGTCTTGGCATGTTCTAGATAGATAGATAGATCAACTTTATTTCAGTGTCACTCCACAACACACATTAAAAGTACTTGAGGGTACAGAGGGAATAGGTTAGTAAAAATACAATATTCATCATAAAAAAGATTAAAAGATTATAAAAACGTACACTATGGTACCATGAAAAACAAAACACAGAACAGTTTTATAAATTGGAACTCATGAAAGACAATCTTCTGTTAAGGATGAGGTGGCAGGCTTTGGCACATTCATTGATGCAATGTTTACCAGCTAAAATTACACACAATTTATTTGTATCATCAAGATCATTAAAATTAACAATATACTTAGAAAGTGTACTAAATAGTTCAGCGCGAATGTCCACATAAATGTCACAGTGTAAAAGAACATGGGCCTCTTATTCAATGGAACCATTAATACATAAAGTACAGTAGCGTCTATCCACTGGGGTGTTCGTATATCTACCAGTTTCTATTGCTAAAGGAGCAACTCCACATCTGAATTTAGCGAAAGCACTTCTAAGCTGTCTAGATAATATATTTTGTACATAGGACTCTGTCTGAA
>NW_026078704.1:0-2866 GCF_006386435.1 Epinephelus moara | reverse complement strand
CCGGCCACCGCTTTCAATAAGTTTATGACTTTTTTACATTTTGTTTCTATGTATTCCACATGTTTTTTCCATGTATATTTACTATCTAGCCATAGGCCCAGATACTTAAATTCAGACACCATCTCTAATGGCTGCCCATACATGTTTAACTTTTCTACCTCAATTTTTCTCTTATTTGTGAACACCATATAACAGGACTTATTTACTGACATCTTAAATGGATGTTACACTATTAAGTTCCCACGGTGAAATACATGAGGTTTTCACGTGTTCCGCTTCCAGTGGTTGGCAATTATAATCTCTAATATCAGTGTCCGGGCTGTAACAAGTAGTCTCAGTATCATTGGTGGCTCATAAAAAGGCAGCAATAACTACACGGGTGTCTTTTTTTTTTGGTGTTAAAAGGTCCCATATAAGTGTCTTTTTTTTTTGGTGTTAAAAGGTCCCATATAATGCTTATTCATAGGTTCATACTTGTATTTGGTGTTTCTACTAGAACCTGTTTTCACGCTTTAATTAAATAACATATATTATATTCCTCATACTGTCAACCTGAATGTACTCGTATTCACCCTCACCCAGTCTCCTACTTGTTTTTAAAACACAAGGCCACTTGACTGTGTGAGATCTTATATGCCTTTTTACTTGAGACACATCAAAGTTTCTTTTCCTGCAGGTATTGGAGAGTTATGACTTCTCACCTGTGCGCATTCTCACGTGGGTCATCAGCAGGGGCGAAAATCCCATTTCATGAGGCCCGTTTCCACTGAAAAAGTTCCTGGTACTATTTGGGGGGCAGGAACTACTACAGGAACGTCCTGTCGCTTGGCCCTCTCAACCGCCGTGTCTCCACTGAGGGAGCGTAGTAGGAGAAAGGTTCCTGTAAAGTTACCGGGCTCTGTATGTGACGTAATCATTGCGCGACCATTTTGACCAGGGCGACGTAGGGATGTAGGGACGCCGTTAGCGGTGTCTGTAATAACTCCGGTCATGGTCCGTGAAAAAAATATTTTTTCCAGCGGATGTCTTAGTTACAACATGATTGAGCTAACTGGAGTAGTTTCATGTTGTATCCGACAACGGAAGGCTTTTAACAGATGACGTCCTGATGTTAGCTTTGCTGCTGCTGTTAGCTGTCCCTGTCAGCTGATGCTTTCTAGACATCGTGATTTCCCAAAACTGAATAAATACCACACATAGCAACACAAAACTGCTTTGCCAGCTCAATCATGTTGTAACTAAGATATCCGCTGGAAAAAAAAAAAATATCACGGACCGTTTATTGAGTTATTACAGACTCCACTAACAGCTAACGGTTAGCCAAGCTAATCTACGATAACCATGTTGTTATTTACAAAACGCCACATCCCGCCTTGAGTATATCCAATCAGCAGCATAGTCGCGCATAATGACCGCTCCTCGTCGGTTAAACTGCACATCTTTCCCATTAACTACGAGCCGCTCCGCCACTGACTGCTCTTGTCCTGTCCTCTCCCTCTTCTTTCTCTCCTGTCCTCTCTGAGCTTAAACATTAGCAGCACTCGTAATTGAGTAGGCTTTTGAACAATGCAGGAGAAATGTTGCAGACAGTTTATATTATCAGCCTGGGCCTGGGGCTTGTTGTCACAGTAAATGGGATGTGTTGTAACTTGTGTAAGTTAAACTGTGTCTGTGTGAGTGAACATCTTACCCTGTGATGTGCGATGTGGGCAGCGGCTCCAGCCACACGCAGCTCAGCTGCCAAGTAGCCCCGCCCGTTGGAAAGAGTGTGGGATATACCACTACTAGGAATGGGAGGGGGAGAACTAAATCTTTTAAGATTTAAATAGCACATTATTGCGCGATTATAATGAGCACCGCTTACATTGTGCTTTCAATAAATACTACTGCATTGTTTAAAAATTATTAATTGTGTCTCAAATTATTCAAGGGGGGGGGGGTACAGCTTTACTGAAGGGGGAGTCATGTCCCCCCTGTCCCCCCCGGGATTTCCGCCCCTGGTCGTCAGGCTACTTTTACATCATAAAGCATTCTCACATGTTGTGCAGGTAAATGGCTTCTCACCTGTGTGGATTGTGTGTGATGTTTGAAATGTTACTCTGATTGTCAGTGGGACAAAAGAAATCCTGTGCTAACAAAGATATCGGTTTTTTTTTAACTTCACTAAAATCATTAAAGGGTTCATTTTCTGAAGTCAGCTGCTGTAGTGTACCTCCTCTAAATGTGGTCCGGCCAAACTGAGCTCTGGCCAACCTGCATTCTGATTGCGGTGGCTTCTGCGTGCATCTACACCTGCAGTAGCATTGCATTTTTCCTCATTCAGTCTACAGGCACAGATCACAGATGTAACAGGCACAAGGTAAAAACAGTTTTTCCCACATTCTGGTGTCACTGTTGACAAGTTGCTCATATGCACCAAAGAACGCGGTGTCTGCAGATATAACCAAGGTAAATTTCAGACTTTTTAAGACATTTTTAATCCCACCTTATATGGAATTTAAAACCATCGCATGGCTGTCATACATGCAATTTATTATTGCAATATTCGGAGAAATACAGCAAGGAAAAAAAAATATTTTTCTTAGGTCTGTACAATGATTGTAAACTGTCATTGGGTCTGTCAGGCTGGAGACATTTTCACAGTAATGTGACCAAAGATATTTCAGACCCATTGAATCTGAATTCAAGACAATTTTAAACTTTTTAAGGCCTTACATTAAGAAAACTTTAAATCATTTCAAAGGACCCGTAGACACCCTGACAAAAGATCATAGTAACAGGACAAATCTTCTGGGATCAGTTTATTACTGTGCTCACTGCAAAATCAGTCATACTTTTAATTACAGGTTCCGCTCACATTTTCATG
>NW_026078703.1:0-4784 GCF_006386435.1 Epinephelus moara | reverse complement strand
TATAAGGCAGCGAGATGGGAATTCAATAATTTCGTGCAACATTACTAGATTACAGACTTCTCATGAATTTGTCAAGCACCGTGTCAGACGTAGTGATTTAAAAATTTCACGGGTGTAGTCTGTGTTTGGTGTCCTTTCTTCACCTCCTCTGCTTCTCCCTGGTAACCTTCTCTTTTGCTTTGTCCTCACCCTGTGTTATTGACATCTCTTTTATCATTTATATAATATTATGATCCTCCTTTTCAATTTTGTGTTTTTAAGTCCAAATCTGTTTGTCTGTCTCAGTCAGTGTCCTCAAGTGTAACTGCCCAACCAGCCTCTCAGTTAAAGCCTGAATTATATGTCTGCATCCTAATGTATGGGAGTCCTGTAGTGGACATGTGGTCTTTAATAACAGAGGTATTAATAGTCTTTCATTCACTTTATGAATGATAGAGTGTGATATAGAGTGTGAGCAGAAGGCTTGCTGTAGAAAAAGTCTTGGTCTTCAGTTTGCTTGATGAAAGTTGACGTTTTTCATTTTGATCAAAGAAATACACAGTTTAAAAGTCTTTTCTGTAAATCCACTTATAACAACCTTTGTAGATCTCATCCACGCTTGTCACCATTTTGCATGTAGGTAGCCGGCTATGTACGAAGATGACATCCCCATTTATAATCCCATCCATGCAGCTCTGATTGGTAGATTGTTCCTCCAGCCATGAAAACAAAACGTCTGGAACCAGCTAAACAGTCAGTTACACTTTTGATGAAATTTAAAACAATGAGCAACTAAATAATGTCCTATCCAGGATCCTTTGAATCAAAAGAGGCATCTCTGAAGTAACTTAATTTAAAGGGACAGTTCACTTCCGAATCAAATTTGGTGCTTAAAGCGCCCAAACAGTCGATAAAATTGAAAAAAACTCAATAGCAATTTCTCTTTACAGAAATTATGATACGATTAATCCATAGACCTTGTTGTGCGCAGTTTTATATAAGAACTATTTTATTGCTACCAAATTTATCCCGCAAACTGAATCAGCATGTAGCTACTGCTAGCTCACCTCACACCACTGAGCTAGTTAACATTACAGCTCAGCCGAGGTGCTCTCACAGGAACTGCCCATTGGTCCGACAGCCCATTGTTCCGACAGCCCATTGTTCCAACCATATTAAACCCATTGTTCCGAAGTCCATTCCGAAATCATCATGATGCCCTGTGGTTAAGGTCTGGTTAGGTTTAGGCACAAAAACCACTTGGTTAGGGTCAGGAAAAGATCATGGTGTGGGTTAAAATGAAAAAGAAAGTGACAAACACATAAGCCGTGAGCCTGCTCCGCCTCAAGCCTTTCCCAGCTGACCCAGAGCCGGCCGCGGCGCACCATCAAGGTAGAAATATGCCCGCCGGGAGCCGTTCAGCACCGCGGACCGTCGGACTAATGGGATGTCGGACCAATGGGCTGTCAGACCAATGACATGGACCCGCTCTCACGAGTACCAGCCTCATGTCCATGAGAACATGCATGCCTCTGTGTGTGTGATGATAGGTAACAGAGTTTAAATAGATAATTCCCCTTGCAGGCCTGTTTCCTGGTTATTTTATTGGTATTGTCAGCAAGTTCAGAAAGCAGAGACTGACATCTGTGGTTAACTGTAGCTAACTGCTGTCTTGGGACAGTGCACCTAGTCTGTAAACACCGCAGTACAGCACGTGCACTGTCACCTGACTGCTCTAACTGCGTGATTGCTTTATGGTTGCTCATTCATTATCTCCAGATTGTGCTATAAGTGTGTGTTTGACTGGACAACTGCCATCGTCATCAATCATTTAACACAACGCAGACAGCAACACTCACAGATACGGTCGGAGGGTTTGGTTAGTAGAAAGAAAATAGTTCCAACATGAAACTGCTCACAACAAGGTCTGTGGATTATCTTGAGTAACCGGGTCATGATATGTGGAAAGAGATGCTGCTGTTGAGTTTTTCAAATTGATATTTTGATTCTTTGAGCACCAAAAGCTGAGTGCCATCTAGTTACATTATATTCAAGAGAAAACAGACATACGAGTCCTGCATCGGGTCGAATACCTACAGATACCTGGTGGGTGACCACAAGAAAGTTGATTTGTAGGTAGAAGTTTGTCTTAATTTTTAATTCCGGGTTCGGTTCTGGATGCAAAAAAGAACACATGGGTTGTGTTGCGGGTGCTGGATGATAGATAAATTGAGATAAAATGACAATAACAACAATTTAATGTTGTCATGTTTTAATCTTTTGACTGTCGACTTTCTGTGCAGGCTCTCTTGTGCCATCTGGAATATGAGAGCCACTTCAATCAGGTGTGTCACTAACAGGCACATTAGCCTTGGGGATGTGTACAACTTTATGAAAATAAGCAAAAAATGTAAATTGTAGGTCCTGGATTTCTTTTGTTTGAAAATATCACAGTTTCACAGATATGAAATGTCCCAAAATTATCATTTTAAACTATTTTTCATTATTTGAACAGCGCATGGTAGGAGGCCCTGGGGCAGACCCAGAATACGCTGGAGGGATTATATATCTTGTCTGGCCTGGGAACGCCTCGGGGTCCCCCAGGAGGAGCTGGAAGGTGTTGCTGGGGAGAGAAATGTCTGGAATACTTTGCTCAGCCTGCTGCTCCCATGACCCGGCTTCGGATAAGCAGTTGAAAAAAGATGGGTGGATGGATGGGTGGTTATGAAAGAAATTGGTCACGTGTGGGTGGCTGGGCGAGTATTGCATGTCGCAGTTCTGGTTCAGGGGCAGGTCTTGAATAGCACCACAGGTAGGAGGGAAAATGTGTGTTTTTGATTTTGCTGGTGAACTGTTCTTTTAAGTCAAAGCCATGGTGTCTGCACTGCACTGAAGTATAATCAAGGCCTAAAGCCAAATATTCTTTGTGCCATGCCTCTGCCGCTCCGTATGCCCATAATTCATCTTCCTCTGTGACGCTGTGTTATGAGTTAGGACAAGCATTCAACAGAAACAATATAGAACAGTTTAATGGTGGCAGTCAAGAACACAGGAACAAGAACTCCTGCCAGGAACACACACACACACACACACACACCTGTTTCATCATTTTCACCACAGTTTAGATAAAAGCCCTTTTTGTCAATATAGAGTAGGCTGCGTACAAATAAGATCATCTATCTATCTGTGTGTATGGAAAACTCAGAGAGAAGAGAGAATTTATGGTAAACGCTGCGCACACACACACACACACACACACACACTTAATCTCATACGGCCTTGTGATGACGGAGGATTCAGAGGTAGCTTGAGCCTTGAAGGGAAAGAAAAGGGACGATGAAGAGAGAGGAAGAAAAGGAGAGGGAGGAAATGAGAAATAATGAGAGGGGGATCATGTGAGGGTTTGGGGCTGTTCTCAGTTTTTAATTTGACAATAGCGGACACACACAAACACACACTTAAACCCACATGCACACACATTTATGTCTTCTTTTTCATCTGATATTCACAACCTAGACATTAAACTTTAATTTCTTCTCGGTGGTTGGTTTTTATATTATTGCAGATTTACTCTGTGAGTGTGTTTATGCATATGTGTATATTTAAATGATTGGTGTGTGTGTATGTGTGACCTGTCACATAAAAGAGTTTACCACACACATGCTCAAAGGAAGGATTGATTATGTCTTGTAAACTGACATCCAACACATCGTGGCCTTGACATGCGTCCCGGAGACAAGCAGGAAATGAGATTGTGTTTTACTGGCGTGTCACACAGGTGCACACATATACACACACCAACACACACACACACACACACACATAGTGGAGGAAAAAGTCTCATTTGTATCTGAGGGTTGAAATTCAACATTTGCTCATTAAAACCACTGTCAGAAATGTAATGTGATATATAGTGCAAAATTTGTCATCTCACACACCGTGTAAAAGGGAGAAAATTATCTGGTGCTGACAAATGTGTGTGTATGTGTGTGTTTCTGTGTGTGGGCTAGGATTGCAACTTCTATTACAGGAGATTGTCTTATTTGTCGGCTCCATGTCACAATGTATTTCAATATTTAGTGATTGCAAAACATTTCTGTGAGTTTAATTTGAGCTTGCTATTTACTTCAAAGCTATTTCCTTTTCTCTCCCAGTGAGTTTCATACACTTTGTCCTCTGCTGCTTAGAATAATGTTTTACACTCATTTTTGCTCATGTGAATGTCTATAAAATGAATCTTTTCACAGCTAACCATTTTAAAGGAAACTGAAATTAAATGTGTTTGAAATGAAATACCAGCTTCAGTGAGGAGTTCTCTTGTCTCTAGAAATGTTCCCACTAATTCAGGGCCAACCAAGACGATGCTCAGTGCATGCATTAAATAAGAGCAGAGGATAGTATTTCATATTTTAAAAACTAACATCCTCTCCAAAGCAAAAAGGATTTAAATAGTTTGCATTTAATTTAAATTGCTGCTTTCCTGTAAAGCGTAAGGAACGATTTCAGCCTTTGGCAGTGAGATCCATGGCCCAGTTTTAAAGGTAATCTAATAGTATTTCTGCTATTGGATTGAGTCAAATCATTCAAAAGCAAAAAAGGATTCTGATCCTGTTTCATCAAACCTCCAGAATATGTTGTTCAAACTTTTTTGGATTGGGATATTGAGCAGAAGGGTGAATTCAGGGTGGATTTCAGGAACAAAACACACTTAAATTTGTCAAATATATAGAAACATGTATTTACTTTCCACTTGATATATTTTACTGTTACAGTGATTAAGTAGATAAAGTAGATATTAGGCTGCC
>NW_026078702.1:0-3720 GCF_006386435.1 Epinephelus moara | reverse complement strand
TTCCATCTCAGATGTCAGAGTGTTGCTGTAGTGACTGCCACCGTTTTCAAAGCAGTCTTTGCTCAGAGCCGAATTACACAATAACAACAACATAAACAAACAAAAAGTGCTCCATGTAATGGATTACCAATTTCAAGTTTTTTGTCTCTATGTCTCTTGCTGTATTGCAAACTGAGGAAAACAAGAACACAATGGATGCCTGGAAGGCAGGAAATCAATCTTGAAAGTTATTCAAAAAAGGGTTTGCTTTAGAAAACGGTCAGCAAAAATTCAAAGTAAACACAATGTGAAGTCAGTGATTGAGCCAAGCCAGTGGTTTCCATGATGAATCTGTGGGGTCGTAAGATGAAGAAACGATTTCTGACTTGACTGAAATGACGGATATTCTCCCCTTTACAGGCCCTCAAAAACACTTCAAATGAGACAACTAGGACTCACTTGAACTGCTTGCACTATGGCTGCGCGATCATGGCAGAAATCATAATCACGATTATTTTGGTCAATACTGAGAACACGCTTATTTAACACAATTACTGTACTTATGGACTTTAGAAACATCATGCGTTTATTGAACTTTAACATTTCCTTGAACTCTAAATATGATTTAACTGTTGCTGACTTATTGGCCATGATTCTTACAGTAAGTTAGGGCATTTGACTGAACTGCAGCTTGTGTTCATTTACACAGGATAGGCACAACAGACTGATTAAAATACACATGTGATGACACGTTGTAGCTGGGCTCAAGCTCTTCAAACCATATGGTTTAATATGGTATTCTATTTGACGCAAGTTGCAGTAGGTAGGAGTGTGGACGGATATCCACAGCGTTAGTTATTACTTTGGCACAGTCAGAATCTGAGGCGGGAGGTTGTCTGAGCACTGCTGAGAAGGACTCGCCTTCCAGTGTGTTTTTGTCTCACTCTGTTAATCGACATATTCAGGTGATGCCATCGAAATGAAATGTTAGCAGCCACCCTGACAGCTCCACCTCATAACTAACTCAATAACTCAATTTTTTGTTTTTTTTACAGATAAAGTTGCTAGAGGCTCTGAAGAGTTGCTTAATCTTGCAAGAAGGTTGCTACGTAGGCAACACCGAGTGCACTGATCAAAAGGAACAGGTCGCGTTGGATTTGTAACACCAGACAAAGCGAGAGTATCATTGCAAAACGGATTATCCTTTTATTTATTATCTCGTTTTCATAATGGTTGGAAGCCAAAATTGTAATTGAAAATGACATTTGATTATTGTAGCCATATCAAAAAATAGCATGCACATCCAAAAATGTTAAATACTGGGTGCTGGGGAAAAAGAAAAAATATAAAAATACAAAACCAGGTCCACACACCAGAAACTGCTCCTTTTGGAAATTTTAATTGCATCACCATGTGTGACGTTTCGGGCACCAGCCCTTCATCAGACATGAAGAAGATAAGGAGACACACCTTGATATATACAACCAATGGTGGTCCCCCAGCAGATCATGTGATAATAATAATAATAACTTTATTTGTATAGCACTTTTCAATATAAATAACAAAGTGCTTTACTGCATAAAATATCAGCACACACTCAATATCAACACAAAATACATACAAATTGGGGGGCGCTGTCGAGCAGCTAATGGAGTAGGTCGTGAGTTGGGTGAGCTCTGCAGAAAATATGATTTAACTTCTTTTTTTTGGCGCCCTACACCAACAATAAGATACAAGAAAACCATCTAAAGCACTAACTAAAGTTTTGAGCAGACTCCCGGTTTGTTTACTCCCACTTTTTCCTTGTAAATGGCGAGTAGGCCTAACCTGCGTAAATACAGCTATACGGGGAAGGNGCGCCCTACACCAACAATAAGATACAAGAAAACCATCTAAAGCACTAACTAAAGTTTTGAGCAGACTCCCGTTTTTTTTACTCCCACTTTTTTCTTGTAAATGGCGAGTAGGCCTAACCTGCGTAAATACAGCTACACGGGGAAGGCCGCTGCTAGCAAGACAAGCGCTGACACACCTAGCAACATGTCCGAGCCCGCTGAGCAAAATGTGATGGACATGAAAACTGAGATACTCTCCTCACTCAAAATGGAAATAGCTGGCCTTTTCCAAGCGGAGCTGAAGAGTGCGCTCACTGCCGAGTTTAGTGTGATTAAGTCGGAGCTGCAAGCGGTCAAGACACAAACAACACCGCGGCGTTGCGTGCGGACATGGAAAAAGTTAAAACGACAGTGTCGGACATGGAACAAGGCCTTTCCGCCTGCTCAGACGAGGTAACATCACTGCAGGACACCGTGCAAAAACTCGAGAGAACCAGAACCACTTGTTATTGCTGATAACCATAGCTAAAACACTAACTGTCTAAATCACAGATCACCTCTGTTTTATTTTTTCAAGAATGTAGAATGACCAAGAAATGCCCAGGGGTCCTGGATTTATGTTTATTTTTCTATGTTTTCTTATATTCTAGATAAGGGTCTGCTTTCAGTGTGTTATGTAAGGGCCTGAAACTTGCCTTATATATTTTGTGAACTGTTCCTCCCCTCTCTTTATTATTTTTTTATTTGTCTCCATGACTCTCGTTTGATCAGTAAAAGATCATTATTGCATATGTGGAAATTGGAATAATATAAGAAATGGACTATCTAGGGGAGATGAGTGTAATCACCACTTGTTGCTGATAATCACAGCCAATAATTTGTCGTATTAACCATTTGAATCATTGGTCATTTATGTTTTATAATTGTACTCAGGGACATAGAATGATCAAGAAATCCCAGGGGCTGCTTGGTTGTTGTTTAATTGGCGCCACCTTTTCATTTTTTTTAAATTTCTTTTCATACTTTAGAATTATTTGTTGAATTTATATAAGAGCAGAGCAATATGTTAGACTAGCGGTTCCTCACACAAGCACTTAATGTGTGGATATTTTTGCGAGGGGTTTAGTAGTCACCGTGTTCCTCTAGGTGACAGGGGAGGGGAAACCATTGCACCAAACTTTTACTTTATGTTTTTCGCTTTTCCTGTTTTTTCTGTTTTGTCTGTTAATGTATTAGAAGAGGGGTCTCTCTTTATACATGCTCAACTAATCAAGACCATCATACACTACTGTATCTCGGAATGTATGTTCTCTACAACAGACTATGGCTAGGCCACATGTGAATGTGAATAAATCAGGAGGTTGTCAGATCACTTTTGTTAGCTGGAACGTGAAATCCTTAAACCATCCAGTAAAACGTAAAAAAGTATTCTCACATCTGAATCAGCTTAATGTAAGGGTTGCCTTCCTCCAAGAAACCCATTTGACCACCTTTGATCATTTTAGACTAAGAGAGAGATGGGTGGGTCAATCTTACCATTCCAACTTTCACTCCAAATCTAGAAGAACTGCTATTCTCATCAACAAGAATGTCCCATTTGTTATGTCCAGTGTTGAGGCAGATTCTGCTGGTCGCTATATAATAGTGGTAGGCAAATTAAATAACACCCCTGTCACACTGGCAAATTTGTATGCACCAAATTGGGACGACAGCACTTTTTTTTACTAGTTTTTTTTCACGTTTACCCAATATAGACACACATCACCTCATATTAGGAGGCGATATGAACTGTGTGTTATCACCCACTCTGGATCGCAGCTCACCTAGAACTACAACCTCATCTAAAGCAGCACAGGCAATTAAACTTTTTCTTAATTCATACAATATAGCTGACACTTGGCGCTTC
>NW_026078701.1:0-1000 GCF_006386435.1 Epinephelus moara | reverse complement strand
ATGTGATCAAGAAGAGCTGAACCAGATGGTAGACAATTAGTCTAAAAAAATGAATGCTCTCTCTCGAGTCTCACACTCACACTCACACACACACATACACACACATACACACACACACACACCCCACCACCATCAACAACAACAACAAACACCTATGGTATCACTTAAGCCATTTACTGCCAAGCTTTAACACATTACCAGACTAATCTCTGATAATCAACACTACATTGTCTTTATAGTTCACAAATGGACAATCCAATCAAATGTAATCTCCTCACAGATGCAGCTTTTCAACAACACTCTGTCACTACTATGTACTTCACCTTATAAAACTATCTTACGGATACTTCTGCCTTATACCCTCACAACAAACTGGCGGACTTTGATGTTGTGTTAAGTTCTGTGAGTTCGCTCATTCCAGGCTCCGGAGTTTTGTTAATCCTTCAAGTTTACATCAGATTTCTCCTTAGGCCTCCTAAGGGCCACTGCCAGCCACACTCACTTCATCATGTTACTCAGCAGTGACAACACGGCCTTTGGGTGTTTCCTGATCTTGTCTCTCACTCTCTAATTGCACTAAACTATCGCTGAGCCAAGACACAGCTGGGTACAACAACATTCACCTCATGTTCCTGAGCTGAGAGCGGTCGAGCTGAGTGGTGCAGGCAGGGCGGATCCTTGAAATGAAAAGGTTCTTGTTCAGCGCTGATTGCAAAGATAATTGTCAGAGCTGGAAGGCAATGAAGCCCCCTGCCTTTTCTCCACTCTCCTCCTCCACTCCCCTGTCTTCACTTGCATCATAAGCACGGCAAAAAAACCTGGGCCACTGTCCATTTTACAGGCCTGGACCCTAATTGGACCTGAACACCGACGGCTCAGCCAGAAGACCGCCTGAGCTGAGGGGTTCACATCACATCCTCCTCCTCGTTTCCTGTGTTTTCCAGCTAAAACAGTGTGTGATTTATTTTGGTGAGAGAGATTTAATGAGGATCTGCTTCTA
>NW_026078700.1:0-2381 GCF_006386435.1 Epinephelus moara | reverse complement strand
GTGACTACAAGGAATGGATGAACCTGCAGGCAGCATGTATTGTCAGAAAATTAAAACTCATGTTGGATTGGATCCATACAAAATGAAGAAAAGTGATTTTTTTCCCCACAACTTTACCAATTTGCCCAGTGTGGACACAATTGTCATTACAAATGACCTCATCCTCCAGACCCTCTAAAGTTAACAACATTAAACAGCGAGCCTATGGAAGCGTACAGGGGTCTAGTCCTACAACTATTTTGTGTGTGGTTGGGTCCACAACTGAGACGACTGCTATCTTGTTTTGGCTGGGTGAGTAAATTTGCTGGAGTATAAGTGTCCTTTATATTCAAACAGTAGCGTTACATGGATGCACCGCTGTCAGGCTAATGGTACTAAGTGACATAAGCTAACTTAGCAACTATTTTCTACCTACCTGAACAACTGTTCCCAGAGGTCTGGTGGAATGCTGTTGAAAATCTGGGTCATAGCTATAAACACAAAGAAACTGACACAACACATAATTTATACACGTAATTTAATCCAACTCAAGACATGTTTAATGCTTGCATTAATGTTAGCTGACTCTGCTTCTCCAGACTCAAGAAGGAGGATTTTGATCCACATCTAACACTGTTTCTCAGTGAAGGTTTTTTTTACCCCTTTATGTTTCATTATTTTCGGGACCTAAAGTGGCCTTTGGGTTTTTTTCTGCCAATTTGATCGATTGGAACAGCTGTAAACAACGCAAATCATACGCATTTGTGCAGTGTTGGTAGTCTTTGCCTCCAATTCCCTGCCCTTCATCTGGACAGAGCACTGATGGATGACATCATGTGCAAAGAAGCTATAAACTGTGGTGCTGAACAAGAGCAGTGTGCGGGATCTTCTTTTCTCAAGACTCGAGTGACGCTTTCCAATGCACCTGCATCTGAGATAGCTGAATGTGTGAATATCTCTATGCCAGTCCATCCAGTCATTGTTGTCTGTCTGGACAATAATAGCAACCCAATTGCAAAAATAAATGAATGGAAGCATTGTGTCTCTGCAAACCACAGACATGTAACATTCAGGGGCGTAAATATAGACAGTGCAGGCAGTGTTGTTGCACTGGCCCATGAGTTGGGGGGGGCGGGCATAAAGAGAGTGGGCCCTCTGACAACATGTTCGGTGGAGAATGTGCCCTTATGAGTTACTGCCACCTTGAGAATATGCTTGTGTTCAAAGAAGAACTCTCATTAAATTAAAAACAGTGTCATTTGATATATATGCCCTTGAAAATCCATCTCCATTTTTTATTCTTTTTTTGTAAAATAGTCAGTAGCATTGATAACAAAATGATATGCTTATTCTATGACTATAAATCAACTAATAAAATTGTTAAATTCAATTCATAATTTCTTATTTTCTTTGGTATTTTTTGCTCTATACAGATATGTAATGATGATTGCTGGGTAATATGAACATTGATGTTATCCCATGTCAAGTCTCTGATCATGTGACAAGACAATATGTGCACGATGGTGTGCACTAGGGACTGTCATAACTACCTTACGCCACTGGTAACATTTCTACCTTATATCCCAGATCCTTTGTACCAAATATGTCAAAACTTTGCGTTTCAACAATGCCGTGGTTAACGTATGGTTAGGTTTCGGTAGTATTTGGTTATGGTCAGGAAAAGATGGTGTTTTGGCTTTAAATACCTGGTTTCAGTGCCACAGTCACAGCTAGAAACACAGTGATGTCTCGCTAGAAAACAACCAGTGTTGATGTTTGCTGGTCTGGAACAATGGTTTGCAGCTAGTCTCATGCCATCCACCATTCACCAACCTTTCCAACCCCTGATGACAAAGTCACCTCATGAGAATGTAACCAAAACTACGCCACTACAGAATTGTGATATGATGCGTATGAAGTGTACAAATATTATGTATCCATGGTTTGCAGAAATGTACAATGCCAACATTTTCTTCTGTGACTGGGCTGAAAGCGTTCGACCAACGGACAGACCAGCATTGCCATCACTACAACCACACTGCTAGCACGAAAAGAAAAAAAAAAATCACAGAAATAATCACACAGAACAGTGAGTGATCTCTTTTAGACTTACCAAGAGTACTTCACCCTTGGATTAAAAAGTCAGTGAATGGAATATAAATGCAACTGATGACTCATTGAAAAGCAGCACTGCAGAACTGAATTCAGATAAGCTGTAAGATAGAGCTCGACTTTTAAATCTATTTTTTACCAACAACAAACTGTACGCAACACATGTAATGACAGTTTTGTTGTAGTTATTACAGTAATCAACACTGTTGATCTGCCAGTTTCTTATTTCAACTTGACACTGTTTCCATTTTGAACAGCTTAGTGACTGAAGGAATGTGTGTGTGTGCACA
>NW_026078699.1:0-2381 GCF_006386435.1 Epinephelus moara | reverse complement strand
TCTCTGCCTCTGCTCTCTTTCATGCCTGCAGAGACATTTGGCACCTCGGTACCACCCTCCAGGGATGTCCATGCTTGGATGAATCCAGGAGGAGGCAGTGTGCAGTGGAATGATATGGACAGACAGGGGTGTTCAAGGTGGGGATTGATAAAGGCAGGGAAGCTGCTGTCTCCTGGGGTATTACAGAGACCAAGCCCACGAGGAGGAGTGAATGCCCAGCTGGCTGTGACAGGTGTCAAAGTGTGACAGTGAAGTTATGATACCGCTGAGCGTAGCCGAGGGGGAGGCATCGCTAGGGACTCAGTATGCAGAGCGCATCATCTCAGAGTGTGATGGTGTTTGCATTTTGAACAGAGATGTGATGCAGACAAGCAGAGGAGGAGAAACTGGCCTCAAATGGAGGCTGCCGCCGCTTTAATAAGCAAGTCATCTGATCTTGCAGCTTTAGAAATTGTCTCTCCTTTCACTAATCCAATATCTGCTTGTCTATCCTTGTCTATCTTTGACCAACTGTCTCTCTGTCCCTCAGCTTTCGTCTCTCATAAGCATCCCTCCTCAGCCTCCTCCAACCTTCTTTCCCGGGCAGCACAGCAGCTCACAGGCTTTGACGAGAGGTCTGAGCTAAAATGTCACAGGGATTAAGGGGTTTTGCCTCCTGCATCCCGCCGGATCAGTTCTGCCTGCCCTCTGTGCCTGAGCTTCCTCCTCCACCAAACAGGTGCGGAGTGGCATTTCTTTCTGCTCTGCTGTGCCCTATTGAATTTCCTTCTGGGGAAATAGCATTCCTCCATGTTTACAGATGAGAAAGGAGGGAAATGGGACACTGGGAGAGGTAACGTGAAGGGATGAGGTGAAAAGAGGAGTGGTTGATGAAGCAAGATCAATAGGGAAGCACGGATCAGAGGAGAGGAGATGAAAGGAGACTGTTTTCTAATTATCTGTTCAATGGAAATAATCCCTCACCAACAAATGCAAATACAAACGCTAAATGGTTTTTAAAAGTTATAGTTTCCTAAGTTAAAAGTTTGAGCAGTTGACTATAATCATTTCTACATTCAGCCCCCGCCCAGCATCCCACACACACGTACTGAAGACAGACACATGCACCCTTCTGCAGCTGTTTCTTCCAAATATGGTTAGACAGATCTGAAAATTAGATCTCTCCCGAGATGTGCAGTTCAGACGGAGCGTTTAACATCACATAGCTACAGCTGCTGCCATATTAAAAAACATTCTGCAGTGTTTTCCCTGACTTGGTCGACAAAAAGTTCGAGGAACAATCCCACACACGTTCACGAGCCCACCTCAACCCTTTGCACCGCAGATCTGCAGCTACTGGAATTTGTCATTCCTCAAAGATCTTGTCAGTGGTGTTGTTGTGCGTTGCCATGGTGAATTACACAGTGAACTGCATTCTCATCTGAACAGGTGAAGTGTCTAAACACAGCAACAGTAAAAATAGCTCAGCTGCCAGTGTTATATTAGCTGTAACCATGTAAGATTGTGGCACCTTCAGTTTTCTCATTATGAAGTGTTTGTTCTGAGGAAACTGTCACAAGGAAGCGTGCGGTATCAAAAGACGTCACACGGATGATTTTTGTTGACAATCTTCTGGCCTCCTTCTCAAAGAACAAATTGTATTCATCACGAAGCTGCTGAAGGAGCTCAAACAACTGAGACCAAAGTGACTGTTGTAGCGTTAGAGTCTGCCTTTCATCAAGAGTGAATATCCATGCATGGCCTCTTTCTCAGACTCCACACTGACAGAAAAAACAGCAGTCGCACAAAATAAAATTCAACCAACTCATTCATTATGTTTTGTGCTGTGAGTATGAATGTGCAGAGAGAGAGAAATCTAGGTCATTTCTTCATCATTAGTATGCCAGCCAGGTGTAGTGCAAAGAGGATTAGAGGAAAGTAATGCCAATGGGGCTCTCTATGTCTATCTCCCCCTCTTTCTCCTTTTCTATCTCTCTATCCCTCTCTCAAACCAAACAATCGCACTTTAAGTGCTCCCTGCTGTCACCTCAAAGAGCATATCCATGACAAGTAGTCCAGACTTGTAATAAAACATTCATGCATTACCCAGCTCCAACGATGAGCTGGTTTCAAGCCCATTAAACAAGGAATATTTCCTCAATTTCAATTCTGACATTATGTGAGATCATAAAAGCCAGGGCCAGCACTTACAGTCAACAGGTGCCGCACACTGGATGCTTGAAGTTTCTCGCTTGGCTTTGACAGCTGTCATTATCTCATTGTAAAAAAAAAAGCCTAATAGTTATAGCAAGCATCTGTTATATCTGACAGTTGCATGTGGCATGGTGGTGTAGTGGTTAGCACTGTCACCTCACAGCAAGAGGATTCCTGGTGTGATCCCA
>NW_026078698.1:0-2058 GCF_006386435.1 Epinephelus moara | reverse complement strand
CCCCTAATAAATAAAAAATAGATTAACACCACAAGACATTGTTGACATTTAACAAACTGCAGCCTTTCCTTTTCAGTTATTTTAGTAGTGTCAGTGCCAGCCTGGTGCTGCTGTTTCCTGGGACCAACAGAGGGGACAAAAAACCACACACAATATTGTACAACTGTTTAAACAAGCAATAGTTCATCCATGGCTCCAGTTTCACTAATTGTGCCCAAAACAATGCCATCAGTGCTCTTTACTTAAACAGTAAGAGTGTAAACCTGTTAAGAAATGTTAACTTAAATAAATAAGTAAATTCATGGTCAGTTTAAAGGGCAAAGTATTTACAGTTGAAAATGTTGCTATTTACAATATTTACATGTCACAAGAAACGAGAAATGGTTATTGTTGTATTTAACCAGAGATTTGATTTCTTTGAAAGCTTTGAGTTGAACTACTTTAAATGCTTTTATTTTGAAAGTTCAGACAGGAAGTTGTGTGCGTAACGTGCCAAGATGTCATCTAAAAGTCTACTGGTTTATCCTCCTGTTAATGTTTGTTAGAAGCAGCTAATCCGCTAATAAAGGCTGACAATGACAGTTTCTACACTTTCCTCCTTGAAAGAAGCTCCAACTACACAACATTATGGTGCCGAAACCCGGAAATTTGGACTGTTGAACAACGAAGTTGGAAGCTAACTAAGATAGCTAACGCTAACAACGGAGATGGGGGGAAACGCTGGAGCGGATGAAAAGAAAGCGGCGGACAATCCGCTCTTCGACAACGAAGCTGCTAACTCGTATGGAGGAGGAGGTGAGCGAAGAACAGCTAGACTGTGAGAAACTCCGTGAAATGCTTTCAGTGTTGTCTACAAAAGAAGAACAACTTGTTGACTTGGACAGAGGCATTGAGGATGAAACACCGACAGATGAACTGGAAGCAGAGATTGCTAGCACGCAGGACTACCAGGACCGTATCATCACATGGAAGACTCGCACTAAAAGACTTATTGAAAGGTCACGGGAGTCTGTGAGTGCGCGGGTGGGTGATACGGACTCAGTCAGATCACACAATCAACAGACTGTTNCTTTGCCTCACAGAGTTTGCACTGCACCTCATTTTCGTTTATTTTGTCAAAGTTGTTCCACACGGAACTTTTTGATGACTGTAGTAGTCTCTGCATGTTTCTCCTGTTTGTAGAAGAGCATCAAACTAGCTGGTAGCCCATCTCACACCACTGTAGCAATCCTATACTGCCCTCGTGCGGTTAGGAGCTGAATTGCATGTCAAATAAAGGGGGGAAATAAGACGACGAATAGTAATAGTTGCATTAAAAAAATCGATTTTTCAAAATAAAACAACTATTCAAAAATTCGAAAATCGTGACCCACTATACCATGACTTTTTTTTTCGACGACATACTATACTATGACTTTTCTTTCATCATTTTGGACGACATACTATACTATGACTTTTTTCACAGTGGAGAGATTGAATGTCGGTGGAAGCCTGAGGTGATAGCTCAGGCTGATATGTTGCTGCTTGGAGATCTTATGGTTGAGAGTTAAATCCTTATCCAGGGCAGGTGAAATTTAAAGGCCAACGCCTAAATGAAAAGGTTAAATGCGCCGGGAGAAAACGTCTCAAGTCTCAGGAGACTAATGCACTGTTATGACTTGAGACAATGGAAAAATAGAAATCTAAAAATTTCAACAAACAATACAGACATCTGAGTGAAGGTTCAAAATATCACGCATCAGAAAACACAAAATATATTGACAGGGGATGATTTACCAGAGCACTGTCATGTTAATATGGATCCATGAGTGGCAGGGTACATCCTGGATACGTGGCAGTCTATCACATGGCTAAATAAAGTAGCAATTGTCTTTTCTTTTTTTTTAATTTCTTTTTTTAAATCACTACAGGCATCTAGATAGAAACCACACACTGCTGAGGCAGAGAATAGTCTTTGATGCATTGATGGTTTTACTCAGACCATCATATACTTGCAGTGCCTCAATGACAATAGGGTATCAAGTGTATTCAAATGGTTTTCTCCTGGTGTGCAGAGTC
>NW_026078697.1:0-1000 GCF_006386435.1 Epinephelus moara | reverse complement strand
ACCTGCTGCAGGAGGGTCTCCTGGTGAGGAAATGGTCACCACATGGTGTAAGCTTTGTTGGAAAGCCAGTTTTCCAGATTGTGGTTCCTGAGAAATTTCACAATGATGTCCTTAAAGCGTCACATGATCAGTTGGGACATCTTGGTGTTCGTAAAACATACAACTACATCTTACGATATTTTTTTTGGCCTCGATTAAAGAGGGATGTGTCACACTTTATTAAATCATGTCCCACCTGTCAGATCACGGGGAAACCCAATCAGGGAATAAAGCCTGCTCCACTTTATCCCATCCCAGCAATTGCACAGCCGTTTGAACATTTAGTGATCGATTGTGTGGGGCCTTTACCTCGTTCTAAATCTGGGAGCAACTACTTGTTTACAGTGATGTGTCAAAGTACGCGCTATCCAGCTGCGTATCCCCTGCGGTCCATCACAGCAAGGTCAGTTGTAAAAGCACTGTCACAGTTCGTTTCCATCTTTGGGATACCAAAAGTTATCCAGAGTGACCAGGGTTCAAATTTTTCATCCCATCTTTTTGCACAAGTGTTGAAACAGTTAAAGGTCAAACATAACATGTCTTCTGCCTACCATGCGCAGAGCCAGGGTGCTCTGGAGAGGTTCCACCAAACACTTAAATCGTTGTTACGTAGTTATTGTGTCGAGTTAAATCAGGACTGGGAGGAAGGGCTGCCGTGGCTCCTGTTAGCTGCCAGGGAAGTGGTACAGGACAGCACCGGTTTTAGCCCTAATGAATTAGTTTTTGGCCATTCAGTGCGTGGACCACTCGCAGTGCTGCGTGACGCGGTTGCACCGTCGTCAGAACCTCCATCAAACCTGATTGATTATGTAAATGGTTTCAGGCACCGTTTGTATTCAGCGGGGGAGATGGCCAAGGGTAAACTGTCATTGTCCCAGGGAAAGATGAAACGCTTGTATGACCGGCAGGCAGAACGGCGCATCTTTAGTCCTGGTGACCAGGTTCTGGCATTGCTGCCATT
>NW_026078696.1:0-1000 GCF_006386435.1 Epinephelus moara | reverse complement strand
GTGACAAATTTTTATTTAAGTTTTATAACCATCAAGTCTGATATCTTATTTTGTGAGTTATCAAATTGCTGCTCGCCCCTCAAAAAACAGAAGATTTCCTGCTACAAAATTTAACCAAATATACCTAATCAGTGTCTTTTCGGGGTCCCTGAAGTGTAAGGCATTAGATATGTGATAAGATCAGCAGTCCAGCCAGCCTTTCTCCCACAGTGCCCAGTATTCAATAACAGGCCTGAGCAATAGAACAGTGAGTAGTGAGAGGCTGCGTTTCATAATGGATCACTTAGGCCCTGCTAATCATCGCCTGGCTGGCTCACTGTGACACATCACATTCACACCCAGATGGCGCGCACTGATGGATATAAGAGGCAAGGTGGATTCATCATCCTCATTACCATCTTCATCTTCGTCTCTGAGCCAACTGTAGGCATCCCTCTGACTTCGGCTGCACAACATTAACATTAAAGTCCGGGATTTCTACACACAGATACTGTAGGCTGCTAACAGTGGCATTAAATGGCTTTTGCTGCATCAGAACTCTTCTTTTTGGGGTTCTTAGATTATGATGGTTCCTTGTAGATCCATCACTGTGACCGAGGTGCTTTCGAAACTCCTTATTTTCACACCTAATATCTTATCTTAAGAAGTTTTGGGAGCATCCTGTCAGTCAGCTGCCTCTGCTATAAGGAACCCCACAACTGGATCCGAACCTCTGGTGTAGGGCTGCAACAGTATGAGATTTTCACAGTACAGTAACCATTTTAGAAAATATGTCAGTTTCACAGTATCACAGTATTATGTACTGTATGTGTATAAAGCCCCATCTGTCCCCGTCCTACATCGCAGACCTTCTAACCCCCTATTGTATGCCCAGGTCCCTGAGGTCAGCTGACCTGGGGCTCCTGGCTGTCCCACGCTCCAGACTTTTTTTTTTTTTTTGAAAGACATTTTTTTGGGCATTTCTGTCTTTATAGATAGGACAGTTAAGTGTGGAAGGGGG
>NW_026078695.1:0-1000 GCF_006386435.1 Epinephelus moara | reverse complement strand
TCCTACCTTCCTTTCCTCTCTAAGATCACAAACTTAATGAGTCACTCATTTAGCGCAACTCTTTGTGTGTGTGTGTGTGTGTGTGTGTGTGTGTGTGTGTGTGTGTGTGTATGTGTGTGTCCACCTAAGAACTTCTGGCCTCCCAGACTCATAAATCAAGCGCTTCCTCCCACCCCACGGGAGGCTGATCAGGCCAAGGCCACATCCTCCAAACCCACACCTGGGGACTCTGTGTGTGTGTGTGTGTGTGTGTGTGTGTGTGTGTGTGTGTGTGTGTGTGTGTGGTGTATTAGCAGAGTTATGAGGCCAAGGCTTCGGCCCTGCACCTCTGAGACGCCACATAGATCCCACTTACTGTCTGTCTGCATCAGTGTATGTATGTGTGTGTGTGTGTGTGTGTGTGTGTGTGTGTGTGTGTGTGTGTGTGTGTGTGTGTGTGTGAGTGTGAGAGACTCCTAAGGGGCCGAGCATGCGTTTTGTGCACTCTAAAATTCATTGTTTTCAGTGTAGACACGTGGCAGGCACGCTCAAACGCCAGAGAGTCCCCAACTGCCTATTTTTCAGGCCGCAACCTGAGATAAACGGAATTCAACTTTTGGAACGCAGCAGCGCACACTGCATGTCATGTCATGAGGACCAACCAATCACCAGTCAAATATCAGTATGTCATAAATATGGAGAAGAAGTTGATCATTTTAGTGCAGGGCTGCCAGAACTTTACACAGGCCTACACACAAACAGCTCATGGAAGAAGATCAGCTCTGCACTCAGGGTTTCAGGTCAATAGGCTGTGTTACGGTGCTTGTTAAGGCTGCTTAGCAACCTTAGATGCAACCTGCCACTGCGCTCTTGAAAGTTGGCGTAAGACCCAAGACAAGCCTAGCACCCAGCATCTGACCTCACATTCTCCATGCGGTTAAAGACGCAGCATTTGTACAACCTGTTAGTCTCTAGGCTGTTTCAGGGCGTGTTTAGGTTGTCAAGAAATGACATCATTGTT
>NW_026078694.1:7545-8446 GCF_006386435.1 Epinephelus moara | reverse complement strand
AGCAAAAACATGAACATTTACGTCCAGAGATGAGCTGGGTGTTTCAAAATAAAAGCACCCGTGGTTCCGCTTTGATTTATTTAATTTTAACAAGAATTTATTTAACTTTGCCATAACAGTATTTTATTTTTATTTTTTAGTACTTTAATTATCTTTAGCAGTAGCTACTTTATTTAACTTTATTGTAACTGTAGTTCACTTAATAATTTTGTTTATTACTAGTCTGCAGTACTGATGAGGAGATTTCAAAATATCAGTGGCCTATTTATATTGTATATCGCCTGACATAGCCTGAAGATATGGAGATGCTATTTTTAAGCCATATTGCCCAGCCTTACTAAAATCTAGTTTGGATCTTGTCTAAGTACTTTTTTTATATTATGTATATGTGTGTGTGTGTGTGTGTAATATGTGTGTAAAAACTTTTTACTTAACATGTCAGTACAAACAGTCTCATGCATGGCTGAAAAGCATCGCCGAAGCATTCAGGCACGCTCAGTGCACACTGTTTGTAGGCGGAAGTGTATTTCATTTGTTCTCAAAATTCTCCTCAGCAGAAAGTACACACCCAACAGAAAGTATGAGCAGAGCTCAAACTGACGCACTTGCCCAGGCGGTTATTCATCCATGCTTAAAGGGCCACTGTGTAAAATGGGTTGAAAACCGTTGAAAACAGTGATATCAGTGGTCAAATTCTAGATTGCAGGGCTCACTCGCTCACCCCTCCCGTCGGGTAAATGACGGTGGCCTCGTAGGGACAAAAAGCCTTGCGCAGACAAGAGTTTTTCAGGAGTAGGTCTATCTAGCGACGAGGTGAATATTTATTTAGATCTTGTTGGGAATAGAATGATTTTATGTGTTTTACTATAAGTTGTGTTTCACTATATAAGTTTTAGATAAA
>NW_026078694.1:6147-7523 GCF_006386435.1 Epinephelus moara | reverse complement strand
GTGAAGGTTTGAAGCTCCTTTGAAGCAACACTTTGCCCAGAGTACGTTTGAGTAATATAAAGCCAGGATACAAGAAAGATTCGCTTGCAGAACATTTACACTCCATATTTACTCTTATATTTTACACGTTTATATTTACCTTTTTGCAATACAAAATAAAGAAATGAAAGTGTTATTAGAATTATTGGGATTAGAACCACGCCACCATAAGTGGTGTGTGTTGGGAGTTGTTGTGTTAACCTGTGTTATTGTTTTACCTCTGTTGTATTATGAGTCTTCCCTCAGAGACAAAGCCCTAGAACCACCACGAAGCCTCTCCCAGGCTCCCATAAGCAGAATCCGGTATTGCTAAGCGTGTATAATCTCACAATAAACCCATGGTCAAACTCAATTAGGCACCGCACCAAATGCGGAGATCGCACCAACAACACAATGTATTTGGTGTTGGGAGTAGACCACAGTGGCACCGATACCATGGGACTAATTAAACTAACCTTATTGAATCCTCCCCCTACTAATACCACCATATCCCCAGGTAATGCAACCAAGGCGCCTGAACCCCAACAGAACACAGGCGTGATAAACATTGACTACTCTAAATTGACCCGCAGTGACGTAGTCAGATTGGCCACAGGCTATGGAGACAAAAACCTATGGTTAGACTGGGTGGCGGCGACAGCGGAATCCATGAACATGTCAAATTGCATTGTATGCTCATCCGCTAGACCTACGCTGTTCACCACTCCAGCCCCTTTGTATCCTGACACAGACCCTACTTGTTTTAACTGTATGATAAATATGACCATGTATCCTGATCCTGCTAATTGTACCACTCTGAGTTCTCTGTTTCCACCCATAAAGAATCACACCATCCCATCAACGTTTAGTCCCAGAATCGCAAATTACACTTGTTTCCATAGGAACCTCTCCACCGGGGTAGTAACTGATATGGGACAGATGCAAGCTGACTGGTGCCAGAGAACACTGAATGTGAGTACGTGGCAGAACGCCAGCAGCATGGTTCAGGCTAGAGGGGACCTGTTCTGGTACTGTGGAGATAAGACCCTCNGCTGACTGGTGCCAGAGAACACTGAATGTGAGTACGTGGCAGAACGCCAGCAGCATGGTTCAGGCTAGAGGGGACCTGTTCTGGTACTGTGGAGATAAGACCCTCCACTTGTCCCTGCCATCCTCCTGGGTTGGTACGTGTGCACTGGTCCGACTGGCTGTACCCCTGGTCCTGTTAGGGATGAGGGATACCCAGACCAACTCAGGTAGACAGAAAAGAAATGCATTTGATATGAGCCAGGGAACAACCACGTACATGGACGCCATAGGTGTTCCTCGCGGGGTCCCAGACCAGTACAAATTGGCTG
>NW_026078694.1:0-2845 GCF_006386435.1 Epinephelus moara | reverse complement strand
GACCTCTCTAAAGCAAGGCCCTTGCTATATATATATATAAATTATAATTATAAGGCTACGAAAACCAAACGAATTTTATTTTATAGTGATTATACACTTATATAAACATATTAATGGGTAGAATATTCAGATTCAGATTCAGATTTGACAATAAACCATGCCAAATATTACACACTGGCCCTTTAAGACTGTTTATGCTGAGGTGTTGTGAATATTACAGTTTTAGGGAAAAGGCACGTGTTTGGGAAGTACTTAACTTATGACTGGATAAATGAGACTTGGATTATACTGCACCAGTTGGGCTAGAGTTTGTAAACTGGTGTTTTGATATAGCTTTTCTGTTGGTAAATGTGTTTCTCTCAAAAATGCATTTGGCATACCAATCTAGTATTAGAAAAATGTTATATCTTGGGTGCCCAAGTAACTCACCTGGTAGAGTGTGCATCCATGTACTAAGGCCTGAGTCCTTAGCAGCAACCCAGGGTTTGATTCGGACCCACGGCCCTTTCCTGCATGTTGTCCCCCTACCCTCTCAATCCTAAACTGTACTATCACATTAAGGCAATAAAAGCCCCCTAAAAATATCTTTAGAAAAATTTCTAAGAGCCTCTAATATAACAACCCAATCACCAGAAAAATGTTGGCACTGTACATTTCTGCAAACCACAGATACGTTACAATTGTACATTATTATGTGGTGGATATATTGAAACTTTATGTTTAAACAACACTATAGTGAACCTTTGGTCATGTTTAGGTACAAAAACGACTTGGTCATAGTTAGGAAAAGATGTTTGAGCTTAAACAACAGTTTCGGTGGCACAATCTTGGCAGCGATTCCTGGGTTAAAAAACATTACTTTTCGTGGCACTATCCCGGCAGGAAACGCAGTGATGTCTTTGTGAAAAAACAACCAATTTGTATGGCAGTATCCCGGCTGAAAATGTAGCATTGTCTTGGTAAAAAACAACCACTTTTCATGGCACTATCCTGGCTGAAAACACTGCCAGGGGCCACTAACAAACACCCACGTTTGGTGCCTAAAAAGCCACTGGAAATGCAGCGATGTCTCACTAAAGAAATAACCAGTTTTTTTGTTTGTCGTCTCAGTGGTCTTAAGTGGTCTGCAGCTTGGCAGGCATCTTCCCAGGTAGATGTCACACCATGCACCATCCCCTCCTCCTCCGCATGTCAAAGTCAGCTCATACGTCACTTTATAATATTTAAAGAGTTTCTGGTTCGCAGAAACTTACAATGCCAACATTCTCTTTTAGTGACTGAGTTTGATATAAACCCTGCTCCATTAAATCCTCCTTTCCTCTGAGTAGCTTCTTTCACTTCCTGTAAAAACCTGGCCTATTCTCTCAGGGTTCACTGCCACTGGCCGCTCCACAAGTCCCAAGGCCTGCATGGTGCACTTTATAAACACAGGTCATTTGTCAAGTGAAAGACATTAAAGAGTAAAAGCCCCAGGTATTAAGACCGCAGAGCATGAGCTGATCTATCTAGCGTCACCTCGGCGGTGGGGAAATGCTGAGCCTGCAGCCTCGGCTGTGTGATGGACCTGTTTTACAGCTAAAAAGTGGACACGCTGAACTTTGCGGCTTCTGCTTCCCTCTGGGCTCACAGCCATTACAGTACATGACGCCTGGAGACCTTACACCATATTCCTTTTCACAGTACACTGACTCAATATCCAGCAAGGCCACGCTCCGATTTTTGTTTGTGTCGCAGAGGACGGGTGGACAAGATTTTTCAGTGTTGTTGTTCTGATGCTCTCTGGTGTATCTGAGAGGGGCTAAGAGGGCACCGCTCCTCAGGCTAAGAGCTGCATGATAGTGTGAATTATCCCAACGATGTGGGGGGACAAAAGAAAAAGATGTATCCTTGACATTTAACGTGTGGAAGTCATGAGCAACCGTGCATCACCGCTTTTTGAATTTGACCTTCTCAGGAAACACTTGTGAATGTTTTGAAAATAATGATGGTCTGAAGCAAGATGTGGTTTTTGATTCCTCATTTTAATCAAATGTCAAGACAGTGACCTCATCCAGAGGAGAGGACATCTGATGAAACTTAACACCAACTTGACTCTATTCACACTGCTGCAATTCTTTTAAAATGTTGTATCACACTTGATTTTAAGATTTATGGTTTTACAATTCTATGATTTTATGATGTTATGAGTTTATGATTTTTTAGTTTTTTTTTATTTATGTTGCATGCAATTCACCAAAAACAACTCACAACCAGACAAAACTGAAATATTATGGCAATGGTGGGGAGACAGGTTCATCTTGGAAACAGTAGGATGGGGGTCATTAATGTTTGGAGAATATTTTTTATTTATCTTAATGACATTAGTATAGTGCATACTTCATGCTACACTATATGACCAGTAGGGGTCTAAATTACTAGTTTCATCACAATATGGTATTATATCAGTTCTTTGGACAATAAATATTTCCTGATACCACAAAGTCTGCAGCGATATGATGTGATTCAGGGGCCTAGATATCGTTATCATCTGCCCATTTAAGACAATCCATTACAGAAGCACACACCTCTTTCATTTTTGCTTTTGGCCAGAAAAAAATAAGAACAACACATAAATAATGTAAGTAAATGGTTGACAAAAGTTTACAATTTCTCTCAATAATAACTGTCAAGGTTTACAGACAGTTATGTTCTTTGCTAGTCACCATTATTAGCTTAAGCACATTTACATTGCATAAATTAGCCTAGCAGCTAATGGACTTTTCCTCTACTCAAATTACATGTATTTTTTCATACTTTTCTTACTCGCAGTTGGTATAAGTCACTGCATCTCCTGACAGAACAGCAG
>NW_026078693.1:0-1000 GCF_006386435.1 Epinephelus moara | reverse complement strand
TGCACGGGCTGTTTGGGCAGATTGATGCTTTTTGATCATTTTTGAGTTGCACAATAATTGCCTGTTAATTTTGCTGGTGCAGGAGAAGACTGAGATTGTGCATGACTAAATTCAACCTTGTCGTTGCAGAGGGGTCACTTGTCTCCTCCTGGGAATCACGTCACCATCTCCCCACCTGCCTTGGTCTGACTTGGTCAGAGCCTCTCTGCGGAGTCTGTCTATGAAACAGTTTGCACTTTCAGTAAATATCTCTAACATGGTTAAACAACAAGAGTAAAAAATGTCTGTAAACACAGCACAGAAAATCATCAAGTCCACCAAAGAAATATTCCGGGCAGAAACTTACCCAGACACTGTTTGCTGCACCGCAGCTCACCACCAGCTATTTCTACTATCTCATCATCAGCTGGTATCTGCTCACGACCCTCCTCCTGGTTCACTGGATCTGAGGGGTCTTTGTATTGGCCTCTCTTATACCGGGATTTTGCAGCAAGTCTTGGCGGGAGAGAATGAGGCTTCCTGGGTGCAGAATGCTTCCTCACAACCACTCTGACTGGTTGCTCACACCCTCTCCCAAAACTGCTTTCCTCCTCAGAGTCCTCAGCTTCCTCTCTGGACACCTTGGAGCTGTGGACTTTGCTCCTTCCCACCCCTTTTGCGAGGCTTTTCCCACAGCAGGCACACATGAATCTCTCTGAACCTGGCGGCCACACTTCTACTTTATCAGCAGTTTGTGGAGAACCAGTTACAACCTCTGCAAGCCTCCTGCCTGTATACACGTGTTTAGGGAAAATATCTGCATCGTCCAGATCTGTGGAGAACATCTCATCCCTGGAGGAAAGCTCATCCAGAGATAGACTGAGAACGCTCGTCCGCTCATGAGTGGTCTGCATGGAGAGGTAATTGTAGTAGTAGGGAGCAGCAGGGGGGCAGACGCCGCTGGCTGCAGCACCTCCAGGTGTCGAAAGTCTCTCCAAAGGCAGCTTGAGGATCTTGTAGC
>NW_026078692.1:0-3282 GCF_006386435.1 Epinephelus moara | reverse complement strand
TGGTCAACACATTAATGCATCAATAATCATAATTCTATAATATAATAAATGGTTCTGAAATCGACCATTTGAGACTTGCCAGTGAACAGAAATCATAATGTTAATCTGTAACTGCTGGATGTGGAAATAAGTGTTTGCTAACAGTCAACACTGTGTTCACAGCTTGTTTCTGCTGAAAACAAGTCACAAAAAAAGTTTAAATAACATTTTCACTGAAAACAGATTTCATTTATTATTAGCTGAAATATCTGATCTTGCAGTAAAATATCTGCTTGTATTGACTACAGCATAATAAACTGTTAGTTCATTGACATTTAATGAAATCCATGATCTTCCCCAAACCTTAACCAAAATGCTTTTGTTGCCTAAATCTGACCACAGATGGGACTGAGGATGTGAAACCCAGTCTCTGCTGTCAAAGCCCTGCACTTTAGTAGATCTGCTTTCACTCTCAACATGAACCTTCACATTTTTACTTGATGAAGATGAGGAGCAGTAACCACAGAAATACTGCTGAGTTCATTTGAGTTTAGTTAGAAAGTAAAGTAAGAAAGAACTTGCTCAGTGTGCTGCTTGAAAGAAAATCTGATTATCAGTGAAATAGAATAAACAAACAGTGAAGCAGCATTGAAGCTGTCGTTGAGGCTTGGTGGTGGCCCGACACTGTATGAGACACTTTATCTTGGTTAGAGGCATCAGACTGCACAGGAGATCTCTTCTGTTTTGACCTGGAAATACACCAAGAACTGTATCAGAAACAGTTTTCAAACCTTTATTTAAGCAAAAGTAGCATTATCACACTGGGAAAATACAACAGTACAAACAGAAGTCTTACATTCATAATGACTGAAGTAAAAATGAACAGAAGTGTCATCAGAAAATGTCCTGTAGTATCACAAGTTTAAGAACTCATTATGCAGAATAAACCCTTTTAGAGCGTTTTATCAGTGTATTATTGGATGTTATTAATGATTACTATTGGATCTGTGACGGCCCCGCCCTCTACGTTGGGGGTGTGTGTGGGCAGGTTGCTGGTTGGTCTGCTCTATGTTCCAGGTTCAGCAGAGGTGGGACTGTCATCAGGAGATGTGCTACACCTGGGCCCGGAGGAGCGCATTTATCCTCATGCTGGCCGAGACTCTGGTCTCACTCCATCCACGCCGTCAGAGGGGGACGCCACGGCGCGGCTGTGCTCTCTGATTTTCTTTTTTGTTTCGCACACTCACACACATGCATCCACACCCGCCTACACTACTGATCACTGATACTGATTGTTCGCCTTATTTTTACTATGTTTCAATAAACATGTCACTTTTGTATTGGAACCTCGTCTCCCCTCCCGTTATTGGTTGCAGTCCCCGAGCCGGACTGTAACAGATCATTTAATCTAAACAGTGCATCATATTTCATAAACTCATCAAACATTTTAAATTTAAAATCTTAAACTGCAAAGTAATCAGTAACTACAGCTGATAAATGAATATAGTGTGGTCACTAAGTACATTTTTATTTTATTTGATTTGATTTCTTTATTTAAGTGTCATGCTTCAAAGAAGCCCAGCCCTTATGGGCTTATAAGACACTTTATCTCAAAACAGAAACAATGATCAAACATACAATTTGGAAACAACCAAGATACAAAACAGATGTACAATAATACAGATGTACAATAGTACAACGTAAACACAACAGTCCTCATGATTAGGATAGTGAACCCTAATCTAATCCATTGATATATCTCACTTAAAGAGCAAGGATTGCCTTCTATTCCAGGCTTTGAAAATGAAACTAGCAGTCTTAAAAACCTCAGTCTTAAATAACCACTCCAACTTCTGACCATCATCTGCCCAAAATAAATCAGCTTTTTGTTTTTGCATTTCATCAGACAAGGGAACCCTTAAGTCCTCACACTGTGAACAATAAAACATAAAGTGAAATTCATTTTCATGTTCATGTTTCTACAGTAGCCCAGAACGGTCAAACCAAACACTCTCTCCAGATAGGGCCATTCAGATTTTCTCATCAGCCACCGTAGTTTGCCTCTCCAAGACAAGCTGAGCAGCATCGTAAAAACACAGATTTGTAACATGAAACATCTTTTTTCTGCATTTTTACTGGTTTAAATTAGCTGGTCTGTTTGTTTAGGAGAAGAAAAGAGCTCAGCAGATAATTTGGCTCC
Source organism: Epinephelus moara (assembly GCF_006386435.1). Classification (NCBI taxonomy): domain Eukaryota; kingdom Metazoa; phylum Chordata; class Actinopteri; order Perciformes; family Serranidae; genus Epinephelus; species Epinephelus moara. The sequence goes on along the minus strand of NW_026078692.1, from coordinate 1,103 downwards.
TGATAAAAACCTCCTGAACAATGAACACTGAAGGAATTCTAAGTTCACACTTGGCACATGGTAGAAGTTTCAGCTAGTTGCAATCGGAAATCATCACTGCTAATGTCCCTAAATCCAAACAGTGGTCCTTTATTACACTTACTAATGTGTAACAAGCATATTATTCCAAATAATAGATATAAATGTCTCATTCTAAAGTAACAAAACACAGTGATTCTTATTTTCAGGTGATTACACACTACAGAAAACATACTTATTATATTATATGCAATTTCTGATGATATATCCCCCTAAATCCTACACACTGGACCTTTGAATTATTTAAGCTTAATTTGCTTTACTTTTCCTAATAAGGTGACAGCATGATAAAAATACATATTTCCACATAATTCTTTAAAATATTCTGAAACATTACAGTGAGACAACAACACATTTTCTGGATGCAGTATTACTCTCAAATAAAGAAAGAGTTAAAATAGATTTTAAAGATTATTAGAAACGCCAAAGCTCATCTCTTTTAAAGGTGTTTTTTCCAATGGAGTTGCCTTCAGTTAAATCTCATCTTTAAGTGTCTTAATTTACAGTATCTTACATTATAAAGTGTATTTATGTTAATCTAACCTGATTTATAAATTGTCCGAACATATTGAAAACTGTCTGTTATAGTTTCCAACAGCTCAAACAGATAAATTCTTATGTTCTGTTTTAATCAACCAACAGTCTAAAGCTCAAAGATAATAAATATATGATCATATATGACAAAGAAAATGATCAATTTCATATCTGAGGAGCTGGAACCAGCAAATATTTGGCATTTCTGCTTAAAGATGAAACAGTAAGATAAAAGAACTCACATAAATAATTTTAGGGAAATTACTTAAAGTTTGTATCCCTGATAAGGTGACAGCATGAGAAGAACACATATGATTATTTTTCATATCACTCATTTGTAAATATATTTTAAAGATTCCACATTTTTTTACTTTCCTTTAGTCAAATCTTATTATTAAGTGTCTTCACTTATTTCTCCTTAAAGTATTTTCATTGAAAAATGTCAGAAAATAATAACAAAGTCTGTTCTAATTTCCAACAGCCCTAACAAA
>NW_026078691.1:0-2000 GCF_006386435.1 Epinephelus moara | reverse complement strand
ATTATTATTATAATATTATTACTTTAATTAATGTTTTTGTAAGCTATTATCATTACCATCTGTCCCGCATCTCTCTCTATCTCTGTCTCTCTTTCTGTCTCATTGTGTCATACGGATTACTGTTAATTTATCATGTTGATCTGTTCTGTATGACATCTATTGCACGTCTGTCCATCCTGGAAGAGGGATCCCTCTTCAGTTGCTCTTCCTGAGGTTTGTACCATTTTTTTCCCATGTTAAAGGGTTTTTTTGGGGGAGTTTTTCCTTATCCGCTACGAGGGTCCTAAGGACAGAGGGATGTCGTATGCTGTAAAGCCCTCTGAGGCAAATTGTGATTTGTGATATTGGGAATATATATATATATATATATATATATATATATACATATATGTATATATATGAATATATAAATATATATTATTTAGAAATAAAATTGATTGATTGATTGATTGATTGATTGATTGATTGATTGATTGATTGATATGGTCAGGCAAAACCTCCTCCGATCTGAAGCCAGCTTTGCCCTAACCCAGTTAGGGCTAATTCTGTCAAGACTATACAAAAGCGATACTTGCCTGCAAACTCAGCTGATATCTTTGCCACTAAATACAAAAATACTGTATCGAATGATATGTCAACCTGTGATGACATGGTTATTGCTTTTAAGTCTTACCTGATAAACGTAAGAGTCCCTGGTTAGAAAATGAACTGATAAGGAAGAAGAAAAGGGACTGCAGAAGGGCAGAGCGCAAATGGTGTAAAACTAAGCTCCCAGAGCATTTTAATATTTACAAAAATTTCTTGTATAATTACAACTATGAAATTAGAAAAGCAAGGCAAGCATATTTTAAAAACTTAATTGACAATAATACGCACAACTCGAAGGTTCTTTTTTCTACTATAGATAAGCTTTTAAATAAGTCAGAAACTGCAATTCCAGGTGATTTTATTTCCTTTGATAAGTGAGGAGTTTGCAGTCTCCTTTCACAATAAAATAATGAATATTAGAGCAAAAATTCCAACAATTATTTCTGCACCCCTGATACTGCCTCCTTCTCAGTTCATTTCTATTTTAATTAATTTTACCCCAGTCAGTGCTGATGATCTTGGAAAAGTGGTTCAGAGTCTCAGCTGTTGCACTTCTTCCCTCGATCCCATTCCCACCTCCTTTTTTAAAAGTGTTTTTAACTGTTTTTCTAAAGATATTTTAACTATTGTAAATATTTCTTTACAATCAACAATTTTCCCCAGTTCACTAAAATCATCAATAGTTAAACCACTTTTAAANTGGATGTGCAAATATACTAAGTGAACTGTTAGGACTTCCCACAGCTCCTCTTACCTCTTTGTTGTCTCTCTGACACAGATGTTCTTGAGCCTGTTGCACTGATTCTGGATGGACTCCTTGGCCTGCTGCTTCTCCATTTTCCCCAAAAAACGGGACAAATTGTGGCCCGGGAGAGATTTTTTTTTTCCCGGGACAGCTGATGAAAAAAGAGAACAATTCTGGGAAAAACGGGACGGGTGGCAACTCTAGGGTCAACTCCATGGCGAATTTCACCTGCTGGTACAGCTCCGGGAGAGCCCAGACCTCCATATCCGAATCCCGGTCTGCAATTGACTGCTGCTTCGGCGGCGGCGCTGCTCATTTGCATAAAGTTCAGCTTCTCTCAACGTCTACTTGACGCTCTGGTCGCTGGCATCGCGCCGTTCGCTGCAGCCCAAGCCCTTGAAGCCCTTTGTCGCCAGCGTGCATTGAAAATGAATGGCTGCCGGCCGCTTATGACGCTCATGAAACTTTTGGTGGGACTGCACAGTAAGACCCAGAGTGCATCTTAGTTGCCCCAAAATGTGCCTAACTAGAAAAAAACATAAACAGGGAATTTACAACAAGCATGGTAAACATATTAACACACCGGACAGCTTGAAACAACACGCAGGAAGTTATCTGATGTATCAGCGGAAAGCGGAAAACTTGAATTCAGTTGACAGGAAGACGA
>NW_026078690.1:0-1000 GCF_006386435.1 Epinephelus moara | reverse complement strand
ATGATCAGTTTTTGAAACAAAACCTTAAACAGAGTTGACGTTGGTGTAACAGAGTTGACATGAATAACAGAGCTGACAACTGTTGGAATTCACAGGACCACAGATGTTTTGTCATTTGGTAAAATCTACACTGGACATTTAAAGGCTTTTTCCTCTGCATGCTCTTTGTCTTTCAAACAAAGAGAGCCATGTGACACCCATCTCCACAGGAGGTCTCACCTCACACCTCAGTGAGACACAAGTCTCACAACTTGATTGGACAGGACTTTTACAGTGACGTGTGACTCTGTGATGTCACAGGCCTGCAAAGATCTGCTCCCTTCCAACAGATCTCACTCTTTTGCTCCAGCTGCGTAGCAGTGCACACCTCTTTCCGGCTGGGCCTGGAACAGCAGAGGCCCAGACCCTTGCTCCATAGCCCCAAACCACTAAAGGGAGGGCAATTGATCACAGACTCTCTTGCAAACACAAGGTTTGCAACTAGCTTTCCAACAACAAGGAACTAAGTGAGTTAGCACCCAGCGTCTAACCCTGCAAGGACCCCGAGCGACTGGCTTCCTCGGATCAGAACCTTTGGAACAAAGGGCACAACAAAGACTGCACCTGGAACCATCTTCCCAGCCTTCTTCTGCTGGCTAACAAAGCAGTACACCACCAAGTGACTCTTTCTCCCATCCACTCAAGGATCAGTAACGTAACAACTGGGCATAGCTTATCACAGCTTTACAGGCTAAGCAAGACTGTTTAACTTGTTGTATGTGATTTAATGCTGTCATTGAGTTACTGTTGTGATAGTTTGCAGTTAGGTCATTGATTAGTTGGCTTCGCCAAAGCTAAGTATTTAGGTTGCGAATACTGTTCACAAGCAGATTCTTGCACACAACTAAACAGTCACATTGACACAGACTCATTAACAAACAGGCTTTCAACAGAGCTACACCCAAACAGGCATCTCAAAGTTCCCGCTTCTTTTCCTTTGTCTTTGTCCTGACCACACGGT
>NW_026078689.1:0-2637 GCF_006386435.1 Epinephelus moara | reverse complement strand
GGGAATTAATGTGTTGCAAGAGGAGTTGAGAGGCAGGCTAGCAGCTCTTAGAAGGGCAGAGCATCTCAGGAAAAAGAGGAGGAAGAAGAAATATGCAAGGATAGCTTTATTCAGGGACCCTTTTAAGTTTGTTGAAGGATTGTTTAGATTGTTTAGCCATGAAAAGGGAGGGCAGCTTAAAGCAGCAAGGCTAGAGGTTGAAGAATATTTGAGTAATACCGTATCCATGGACCTTAGCCAATTCACCAACACCAGCTGCAGCTGACCAACGCACTCTCCACCAGTTTACAAAACTACCACCCAGTTCTGCACGGGCAAAGAAGCTAACGACAGCCATCGGCTGTTTCATTGCAAAAGACATGCAACCATACAGATCAGTGGAGAAAGAGGGCTTTCGGTTCATGTGGAAAGTTGCAGAGCCACGGTATGTTATACCATCACGCGCCGTATTCACAGACACTGTTGTGCCCCGTCTTTACAGAGAGACTAAGGAAAAAGTTGGGAACGCTGTTATTAAAGCCGCCCGAGTAGCGCTTACATGTGACCACTGGACCTCTAGGGCAACCGAGTCGTACGCCACATTCACTGCCCATTACATCACAGATGAATGGGAGCTCAAGTCTCAAGTTTTGCAAACAAGGGCGATGCATGTAAGTCATACTGCTACTAACGTGAATGAAACATTTCATGCGGTCGCACGAGAATGGGGGCTGACGCTCAGTGACTTGGTGATTGTTACCGATAACGCAGCCAACATGATTGCTGCTATGCGGCTTGATGATGAGCTAACACACATAACGTGTTTTGCACACACACTCAACCTCGCAGCCCAGAAGGCTCTGAAGCTTCCTACTGTTGCCCGGCTGCTAGAGAGGATCAGACGAATAACCGGGTTCTTCCACAGGAGCGCCATGGCAGCTGACGCCCTAAAAGCGAGTCAGAATGAGAAGGGGATCTCGGATCACTCATTGATAACCGACATCACAACCAGATGGAATAGCGCGCACGATATGGTGGAACGGTTTCTGGAGCAGCTACCTGCAGTATGTGCCGCTCTTGCCTCTCCTGATGTGAGAAGAAATAACAGCACCGACAGTGCCGCGCTAACTGATGTAGAAATCAAACATGCTGAAGAAATAGTCATGACACTCAGACCATTGAAAGATGCCACCAACATTATGTCCGAGGATTCCTCTCCCACACTGTCAGTCATAGCTCCACTGACTGCACAGCTGATTCAAGACACAGAGTTGGACTTGGCTGACTCTCCAATGGTCCGTGACATCAAACGGGCGGTCCATGAGGACTTAGCACCAAGATACAGCAGTGTGAAAACTCAGAACCTTCTTCACATGGCCTCTGCACTCGACCCCCGGTTTAAAGCACTGCCTTTCCTCTCTGAAGACGAACAGCAGGACATCCATGCCAGGATGATAGCAGAGGCTGTAGCACTCGAGGTAAAATGAACTTATTATTTATTAGTGTGTGTGTGTGTTGTACCCTGCTGTAAGTAGCCTATATTGTCATGCCAGCCTAAATGCCCATTGCCTAAGTTTTCATACAGTTTTATATATACATTTCATCAAACCAAGTGCTTAACTGCTTTACATACAGCAAATGTGAGGAAAATTAAAAAACAACAACATTGAATTAAGACAGCATGGAAAAATAGACTTAAGAGAGTAGAAAACAAGAATAATTTGAAAATGAACAGACAAGTAAGAGAATAATATGTAATTTCCTTATGGACTTTTGTTTACAAAAAGTAAAACATGATAAATATTTTCCTGCAGGACCCAGGAGAGGCTGAAGGCAGTCATGTTGAGTAATGTTGAGAAGTGGAACCAAGTTCTGGCACAGACTGGCAGCTAGCCTAACAGCACCTTATTGTTTTATTGTGTACTGCTGATAATTGAAACAACTGAGTGACATTCATTCAGTCAGATGTTAGTTAAACTGTTTTTTCCAGTTAAAAATATGTTCTGTCTGCAAGCATAAATAAATCAGAGAGACAACTTATTGTTGTCTTGGATTTACATTAATATGTGCTTACATTATTGCAGTTGATAAAACATTGTCATTTACAATTATAAAAGTTAAAAAATATATATACTATGCTATGTATTGAATGAATAGAGAATCGTTTTGAATCGGAAAAAAATCGTTTTTGAATTGAGAATCGAGCTGAATCGAAAAAATCGTTTTGTAATCGAATCGTGACCCCAAGAATAGATATTGAATCGAATCGTGAGACACTCAAAGATTCACAGGCCTAATTTATATAATGTCTATTTTCATGTTATTCTTATGGCCTACGCTACTAATCAATGACATAAATGGTGGTGAATGATACATCTTACAGATGCGCTGGGACGCATCATCACCAATGTATCCTGGGTTTGTCGGGCGTTTCGGGTGTTGCAACATCATACACCCTCACCCAGGTGACCCAGCCAGGGTTGATCAAGCCCCAACTTGTGTCCCTAGAGCATTAGTCCACTGATCACCCCTCTTTATCCAAAGCCACCTGGAAGTTCTCTCTGCTGCATCTGTCACAGCCCTGATGGCTTTGTCCTTCATTGGTCCGCTCATTCCCAGCCGGGTGTATCAATCAATCAATTTTATTTATAAAGCCCA
>NW_026078688.1:0-1258 GCF_006386435.1 Epinephelus moara | reverse complement strand
CTTCTGCCGTTCATAGCCCTCTTCCTCACTGTCATTTCGGTCACTGTTGGCTTTTCTGATCCTGTTCGTCCCCTTTCCTTGGTGTTCAACAACCCAGCTCTGCACTCCGCTCTCACGTGCTTCTCCTTTTCCCTCTTCTAAGTCCATGTCTAGCAAACTTTGTACATCTGATCCCAAAGAATCCTCATAACCAACTTCCTCTCCTAACTCTGGCAATTCTGCTCGGGTAGACCTTCCCGGTTTCNACAACCCAGCTCTGCACTCCGCTCTCACGTGCTTCTCCTTTTCCCTCTTCTAAGTCCATGTCTAGCAAACTTTGTACATCTCCTCTCCTAACTCTGGCAATTCTGCTCGGGTAGACCTTCCCAGCTTCCCCTGTTTTAATTGCCCTGATGACGTTTCCGCCATCTCCTCTCCACCTCCCAACAGCTGTTTGGCTAGCTATAAGGCGCAGCGCACAAATCTCGTTTTACCGGGCCTATACAGGCCGTCGGCCGAAACCTATGCAAACCACTCCTTACAACCTACCTTTTACCAAAACCAAAGTCCGTAATCCTAGATCAGAGCCAAATAAACCGTAAATTGTTCCTACCAGATGTGCCGATACCAATTCAAATTTTTCTGCCAACAACAAACTCCACTTCCTTCCGCTCTCCTGATCACTTAGCAGCGCCGAGCGAGGTGGGCGTGTTTAAGCAACCAGGCTTCCTTCGGCCCGCCTCTTTGCCCATTTTTCATTGTCCGGGAGTTGGGCGGAGTCAGGCACTGCCAAGATGGCGATGTCCAGAGTGGAGTATTTTGAGCTTCAAATCCACTACTATCAGTGGAACACCCCGCACCTGGCCTTCCACCGTTTCCCGAAGGATCCCGACAGGTAAGAACTCCTGAGGTGTAAGTTTTAAAGTGTTTTAATATCCATTTAATATGCCAGTTTTGGAGGGAAGATAACACTTATAGAAGATTAACTTAATTACTCCTTCAAAATCACCCCATAAGCCAATCTACCAAAAAAAAAAAAAAAAAATAAAATATATATATATATATATATATATATATATATATATATATATGTACATATATATGGTCTCTTGGACCATTTATATCAGAAGTGATTACTACTTTAGCATTAAAATATATCATATTAAAATAGCCTATATATTAGTATTATTATTATTACTGTCCCCTTACTGTAGAAACTGTAAATAAATCCTTATTCCTGACTATGTGATGTCGCCATTAATGCAATGTGTTTCTAGTT
>NW_026078687.1:0-2352 GCF_006386435.1 Epinephelus moara | reverse complement strand
ATACTACACTAAGATGTTTTTTGACACGATACCATGACATTTTTGCCATACTATACTATGACATTTTTTTGACATACTATACTATGATGATTTTTTGGACATACTATACTATGACATTTTTTGACATAGTATACTATGACATTTTTTGACAAACAATGCTATTATGTTCTTTGACATACTATACTATGACATTTTTTGACATACTATACTATGATGTTTTTTAGGACAAGCAATACTATGACATTTTTTTTATCATACTATACTATGATTTTTTTGACATACTATAACATTTTTTGACATACTGTACTATGACATTTTTTTGACATAATATAGTATGATCTTTTTTGACATACTCTACTATGACATTTTTTGACATACTGTACTATGATTTTTTTTGACATACTATAGTATGACATTTTTTGACATACTATACTATGATTTTTTTTGACATACTATACTATGACATTTTTTGACATACTATACTAAGATGTTTTTTGACACTATACGATGACATTTTTGACATACTATACTATGACATTTTTTGACATACTATTCTATGACTTTTTTTTGACATACTATACTATGACATTTGTTTTGACATATGATACTATGATGTTTTCTTGGCATACTATACTATGATGTTTTTTTTGACATACTATATGACATTTGACATTTTTCTATACTATGACTTTTTTTTGACATATTATACTATGATTTTTTGTACATACTACACTATGACATTTTTTGACATACTATGCTATGATGTTTTTTTGGACATACTATACTATGACATTTTTTGACATACTATCCTTTGATTTTTTTTTACATACTATACTATGATGTTTTTTTTCATACTATACTATGATGTTTTTTGACATACTATACTATGACATTTTTTGTTATACTATAGTATGATGTTTTTTAGGACAAGCAATACTATGCCATTTTTTTTTATCATACTATACTATGATGTTTTTTTTGACATACTATACTATGACATTTTTTGACATACTGTACTATAAATTTTTTTTCACATACTATAGTATGACTTTTTTTTGACATACTATACTATGACATTTTTTGACATACTGTACTATGATTTTTTTGACATACTATAGTATGACATTTTTTGACATACTATACTATGATTTTTTTTTGACATACTATACTAAGATGTTTTTTGATACTATACTATGACACTTTTGACTACTATACTATGACTTTTTTTGACATACTATACTACCATGGTTTTTTACATACTATACTATGATGATTTTTTTGACATACTACACTAAGATGTTTTTTGACACGATACGATGACATTTTTGCCATACTATACTATGACATCTTTTGACATACTATACTATGACTTTTTTTTTGACATACTATACTACCATGGTCTTTTACATACTATACTATGATGATTTTTTTGACATACTACACTAAGATGTTTTTTGACACGATACCATGACATTTTTGCCATACTATACTATGACATTTTTTTGACATACTATACTATGATGATTTTTTGGACATACTATACTATGACATTTTTTGACATAGTATACTATGACATTTTTTGACAAACAATGCTATTATGTTCTTTGACATACTATACTATGACATTTTTTGACATACTATACTAAGATGTTTTTTGACACTATACGATGACATTTTTGACATACTATACTATGACATTTTTTGACATACTATTCTATGACTTTTTTTTGACATACTATACTACCATGGTCTTTTACATACTATACTATGATCATTTTTTTGACATACTACACTAAGATGTTTTTTGACACGATACTATGACGTTTTTTGTCATACTTTACTACGACTTTCTTTGGACATACTATAGTATGATGGTTTTTTACATACTATACTATGATGTTTTTTTTGACATACTATACTAAGATGTTTTTTGACACTATACAATGACATTTTTGACCTACTATACTATGACATTTTTTGTTATTCTATACTATGATGTTTTTTAGGACAAACAATACTATGAAATTTTTTGACATACTATACTATGATGTTTTTTTGACATACTATACTATGACATTTTTTGGACATACTATACTATGACATTTTTTGACATACTATGATTTTTTTTACATACTATACTATGATAGTTTTTGACATACTATACTATGATGTTTTTTGACATACTATATTATGACATTTTTTGGACATACTATACTATGACATTTTTTTGACATACTACACTATGATGTTTTCTGACATACTATACTATGATGTTTTTTGACATACTATACTATGACATTTTTTGGACATACTATACTATGATGTTTGTCAAAAAAGATCATAGTATAGTAT
>NW_026078686.1:0-1000 GCF_006386435.1 Epinephelus moara | reverse complement strand
AAGTTCCCGGTGAACAGGACATTTTAGTAAAGCCACCATGCCAGAGGCTTCCGAGCGGATGGCGGGTTCGGAAAAGAGACGTACGTCTTCAGTATGCCGATATGCAAATTATATGCAAACCACGCTCTAATTGCCCCTCCCCCCAGACCCCTCCCTCTCCACGCCAAAACAGTGACAGAAAGTTGAAACTGAAAATCAGTGACACTGAAAAAAAACTGACATTGTAAAAAAATCTGTCACTGAAAAAAAAGTGGCATGAAGAAAAAATCTGAAGATTTTCATTGAAAAATACAAAAAAATCCCAATAAAATAAAATAATAAGATTTTCAGATTTTAATTCTTTTTTCAGTGCCAATACTTGTTTCAATGCCAATACAACTGTTTTCAATACAGATGTTTCAATGCTAATGTTTCCTTTTTCAGTACTGGCTTTGTTTTCAATGCCAATTTTTTTTTTGGATGCCAAATTTTAAAGTCACCGTTCTGGCTCCATAGACAAAATATTAATTAAATATATATTAAATATATTGCACTCCAGTACACCAACACCACCCACTACGACCTCAATAATAAAGTAGAATAATCACCTTTCTGACAAAAGCTGAAAAAGTAAAAGCTTTGTAAACGTAGAATGTGTGGCAGAGCTGTTGTATTGACTTGTATTAGATTGCACAAGTGTACCTAATAAAGTGGCCAGTAAGCCCCACATTTACACCACCAATCCATGCCTGCTCTGGGTCTTCCCTCAGCCCCTGGTTGCTCGTCCAGCCTCAGCCCCTGAGACCATGCTGATCAAAAGTTATTAAAAGCTTTTCTCTATGTCAAGGGGTGTGGTTACTATGATGTTGCCCTCGCCACCAAATATGTTTGGCTTTTTGATGGCTTCAGCGACATCATATTCACATGAAATTGATACACAGGTCAAAAATGGCGAGCTCATACATCTGATAGGGCCGTCGCCCATGGGGGGGACAAAATGCCTCTATAGCGCCCCCTTGAA
>NW_026078685.1:0-2297 GCF_006386435.1 Epinephelus moara | reverse complement strand
ACCAACATGCATGAATTGGCAAAAAAATATTCTCGGCAGTAAACTGATTCATGGTTACTGTTGGCATCCCTTATTTGTTGTAATATAATTTAAGGGAATAGAATAAGAATGAGTAGAAGTAGCTCCATTAGCAACAGGAGCAATTCCACCAGCCTCGAAACAGATCCCCCCGCAGCTCCTGGAAATAATAACAGATGAATACAAACAGTGCAGGATCATTAGTTATCGAGCGGCTAATAGAGTCTGACAAGAAAATGCAAAGCAACATAAATCACCGATATCAACACAAATGATGTTGGCTTTAACGCGACAGCAGCGCCACGACATCTGATGAATATCTCCGGCGGTTGTGTCCCCCAGAGGAGCCCCGCAGAACAAGTTAATGAAACACGAAATAATGATGTGAGGTTTTTGGAAAACGCTGGTCAGCAGCACTGAAGCCCAGCTGTGCCTGGAGTCACACTTCCACTGGCTGCAACCACCATATGTTTAGGGACTTACGTAAGAACTCAGTCGGGGGTTGTTTGGAGGGTGAGATGGTGTGTGTGTGTGTGTGTGTGTGTGTGTGTGTGTGTGTGTGTGTAGTCTTCAGGGGCACAAGACAAATGTCTAATTGTCTCTGTTTGGTAGTGTGTCTGAATGATGAAGTGCCTCTTTTAATGTGATGTACGTGTGTGTGAGCCAATGTTAAACTCGGAGAGACAAGACCCTCTGTCCTTCTGGTACCTACCATACACTCGAGGACTTTGAAAATACTTTAAAAAGACTAACGTGTGATACCCTCTCAGATCTAAAGACAATGTGAGTTTTTTACACTCTGTAAGATTTGGCAAAGACTAGGGATTTTGCAGGATCACTATTTGCAAGACTACAACTAGGTTTCTTTTGGAGGAAACTCCCTTTAAGAAATATGACGTTTTAAAAATCAAAGAACTCAAACACAGGACAAAAGGCGTCATATGTCAACAGTGTTCTTCTGAATTTGGCATCAATATAATCCACAAAGATAAACTGTATTCTCGTATAAATTTTGGATTTTGTCGCCTCAACTTGCTACTGGTCTCCGTTGGTTGGCTGTGCTTTTTTAGTGGGAGGGGACAGTGGGAATGAGAGGTGAACTGTTTAAAAAATAAGACTTCTCAATAAAATAAGTGCTTGTTGTTGTAGCAGATGCACACTGAATTAATCATGGACTCCACAGCTCCACCAGTTTCTCCATCTTTTCCACAGTACAAGAGAACCAAGACTTGTTCTGCTGCAGCTTCCTGTTTAGTGCTGGAGAGAGCGCTGCTTTTTATTGTTGACAGTGTCCACATCATTGAACTTTAGTATTTGCATGAGCGAAAACTAAAAACTAAAATTTTGTGGAAGACCTTCCGGCTCGTCCACACTCTAGCGATGATGTCAGCACTCTAGCTCTCTCCCATCGACACCCATTATAAAACCTGAAACGTCTAAGAAACATCATGAAGTATAAACTGCGATTTCTTACAAACCGTACTAGATATCAAAATGCTGATTTGGTCCAATAAAGTCAAAAGTCTTGTGAGCCGTTCAAACTATGAATCATTTTTCTTCGTGAAAGTATAGCGATTTACTGTGGCCTCAAAGTAGAGTCATTTTTGCTTTTTTCACATCATTTTTTCACCGATCTCATTTATTTCAATGGGAGGTTTTTTGCAAATTTCGTAAAAACCGTGTGGCCAATCTCTGAGAAAAGTCATAGTTGTCAATTCTCAATCCACACCAAAATATAGATGCAGAAGAAGAAGGAGAAGAAGTATGAGGAACAGTAATAGATTGTGCCTGAATTACACGTTTGATTTTGTTTCAATATCAAGACGAGAAAAAGTCCGACTAAAGACAGCACAGACTGAGTTTTAGGACCACGTTACTTTCTAATATATTTGTGTTCATCAGCACATTATGATGGCCTCTAACCTCTGACCTCTAACCCCCTGGTCACAGGTCTGCAGAAGGGCAGGGAGGGTCAGCAGAGCCACTTCACCCTGGTGTGCCGAGACTCAGCCGGGGAGCAGGTGACGCGAGGTGGAGAGCATGTCCTGGTCAGCATCGTTCACAAGGAGAAGAAAAGCTGGTGAGTGTCATAGTATTTGAGCTTTCTAGGACTTTTCTGATGAACACGTCAAATTGACATCTACAGGATCATTGGTTGTCTTCCCCCCCAAAAAAAAGGGGCGTGGCCTTGATGTTTTGTGAATTAATCTGTATGTGCCAGCCTGCTTTATTTGCACATGTAGCTAGTTTACGGCAGGAAAGTCTAACAAGCGAGTAAA
>NW_026078684.1:0-2000 GCF_006386435.1 Epinephelus moara | reverse complement strand
CAACATTACTTGAAATAAGGGGTAGGTCAAGATAAGTGCATCACTTCTACCTACTCCTTTTCGAACTCTGTTACTATGATTGTTTTTTTGTTTTTTTGTTTGTTTGTTTTTTGTTTTTCTTGTATAACTGATTACCTTATTGATCACCTACATTTTGTTCTATTTTATCTATGTTCGAAATAAAGATTAAAAAAAAAAAAAAAAAGACATCTAGTCCCATTACATGATATCGATATAATATTAAAATATTGTCCAGCCCTATTTCAGTGTAATTAAGGACACATTTTGTTACTCTGTGTAATGTAAACATTTCCTGTGTTTTCCTGCTCTCTCCGCCTCTGTGTTTCGACCAGCTAATCCCTGCCTGTCATGGAGGGAAGTCCATAAGAGATGGATTTGCTCCTCCACTCACTTCAGCTTTTTCATTTACAGAAAAGACAGCAGTATCCGTCCATCCTCATCTGCTGCTCAGCACTTTAATCCAGGTGGAACGAATAGTGAGATTAAAAAAAGCTGAAGATGAGACATGATGAAAGAGGGTCACAGCGGTCAGCAGGATGTGTGCAGGTAAAGTGACGGGAAGGAGCGGAGGGCACAGGCTGGAGGTTTTTAATCAGCACAGGGCCACTTCTTCAATTCCTGGAACATGATGCAGTTTACTGTGGAGGGAAGGTGAGCCTGGTAAAAAAAAAAAACACTCTGAGTGCAACACCTGCTGTTTATCCTTCTCATTCAGCCACTTATGTGTCTCCATCTTTCCTGTGCTCTTAAAGGGGAAACACACCCAACCGCTCTGGATTTGAAAGTCTTGTGTTGGCAGGTAAGTTGCTCACAACAGCTTACACATCAAACGTGCACTGAGACAGATTACTATCTGTAAAAAGTGTTAAACCATACAGAGTGATGGAAGAAATATCAAGATATGTGACTTGTGTAACAGTAGGAGTACCACAATGTAAAAACAATATAGTATGTCCTCAAACTATACTAAAAAACGTCATAGTATGGTATGTCATCAAAATATGTTAAAAAAAGTCATAGTATAGTATGTGGTCCAAAATCATGAAAAAAAGTCACAGTATATTATGTGGTCCNGCGCCCTCTTGTGTTGTGCATCAGTTTCCACATTTCACTTGTTAACCTGCTGTGATGTTCACTGCAGGAAGACATGTCCAAACTTCACTGAGCCTTTGGCAGCTTCAAACAACATCAGTAAAGACAGATTTAAATATATGTAATATCACACTGTGTCAGTTTGGTCACAGGAGTCACACCCTGTAACACTGATGATGCATTCAGGTCACGTGGGAAAGATGGGAGAGGAGAGTTTCCACTGAGATTTTAAGGTTATAGGTTAAGATTTCTTTTATTTCTTGAATTCTGTTTTATTTTTAACTGAAGATGCTTCTAACCAAATGTAAAGAATCAATGACACAATAACTGTTTTCCTACATGTGTCATTATTTATCCAGTTCATCCAGGTCTCTGTAATAAATCCTCTTTCTTGACTCAGTGCACAACGAAACTGTTCCTTGTAAAAAGCAACACATGATAGAAAACTCTGCTCATTTCTCTGTGACAAAACTGTTTGAGTGAGGAAAGTTAAAGGACAGAGACTGACTGACAAACACTCCTCTGCTCTGAACATGAACACTGGACTTTGTGGTGTTTCAGGAGGAAAACTGCCTCAGTTATACTCTCCCAAGAAGAAAGTTAAGCAGGATTTATACTTGTGTGACAGACCCTACGTTGTAGCCTACGCTGTTGTGAGCATTTATACTTGTGCAGTGGTGTGTCTGTCACTCTGCAGTTACACCAACAAAACACTAGTTGGCTTTTGGATCAAAAATGGCTTCTTGGTAGTAAAGGTTGCCAGCCCCTGATCTATACAGTCAGCACAGTTTCAAGACAGGAGTCATCAATTTAGTATCTGATTAAATTTTTCCCCTTTGGTTTCTGAGTAATGACGATGGTTGCCCCTTGAAAGCTGGAGATTCGAA
>NW_026078683.1:0-1166 GCF_006386435.1 Epinephelus moara | reverse complement strand
GTCATAGTATAGTATGTTAGGAAAAAAAAGTTGCAAAAAGAAGTTATGATATCATTAAAATGTGGTTAAAAAAGTTTTAGTACAGTACAGTGTATACAAAACACAACAATATAATCAAAATACAATAGAATTACAGTAATCTATATGACAAATGATGTATGGAGCAAGACAGAGAGTCTGAAACAACAACAATAAAAATAACCGCAATACCTATATATAGGAATAAAAAATAATAATGATAATAAGTGATGAACAAGTAGTGATGATACTTTATGATAGTATATTATGTGGATTTATTATTATTTGATAGTATATGTATGTGACAATAATAAACGTGTATGATAAAAATAGTAGAAGTATAACTATTAATATAAGTAGTAGTAGTCAGCATCAGACAGAACCACGGCAGCAGCACGACTACCACACACCATCCAGGCACAGTCCCGATCCAAGGGAACCTGCAATACAGGGGGGCACAGAGGCTCCAAATGTAAAGTCAGTTGTCATGAAAATGTCATTAAACAATGTTGTGAGAAAAGTCATTGTACAGTATGCCACAGAAATATCATAACATCAGTCATAGTATAGTATGCAATAAAATTATTTGACCCATGCTATAAAAAAGTCTTATCAGGTTGAAGAAAAGGTGTTGAATAGTATGTCAAAACAAATGTGGGTAAAAAGTCATAGTATAATATGTCGTCGAGAATCATGAAAAAACCTCATAGCATAGTATGTCATCCAAAATCATGAAAAAAAGTCATAGTATAGTATGTCGTCGAAAATCATGAAAAAACGTCATAACATAGTATGTCATCCAAAATCATGAAAAAATGTCACAGTATAGTATGTCGTCCAAAATCATGAAAAAAGTCATAGTATAGCATGTCGTCCAAAATCATGAAAAAAAGTCATAGTATAGTATGTCGTCCAAAATCATTAAAACAAAATCATAGTATAGTATGTCGTCCAAAATCATTAAAAAAAGTCATGGTATAGTATGTCGTCCAGAATCATGAAAAAAAGTCATAGTATCGTATGTCGTCAGAAATCATTAAAAAAAGTCATAGTATAGTATGTCATCCACAATCATGAAAAAAAATCATAGTATAGTATGTCGTCCAAAATCATTAAAAAAAAAGTCATAGTATAGTATGTCGTCCAAA
>NW_026078682.1:2106-6489 GCF_006386435.1 Epinephelus moara | reverse complement strand
GGTCACGCCTCCGGGATACTACCAGCTGATAAAGCATGTCATGACGCACGTCAGATGTCAAGGTAAGCTACATCTCCTTAAAAACTCATTGTCTGAAAAAAAGAAACTTTCTACACTGTACCCTCAAGTGGCTATTCAAAGAACTGCAATTTTTGAGACATCCATGTGGACTTCATTTTTTGGCCCTGGAGGTTGCTGCTTGCTTTTAGTCCAAAAATCCAACACAGCCATGGCGAACATGCCAGAGTCGAGGCTTCAAAAAAACTAGTTAATTTTATCCTATTGCAGCCGTCTTGCGACCCCTGTGAGTTCCCCCAGCACAGACGCACAGATTCAGCCCTCTGTCTAAATGCAGTACTTTTATTTACTGTGGCCCAGCATACGACAACAAAATCATTCAGCAACATGTGCCTATGGCTGCCCGGCTCCTCCAGCACGTCTCCCAGTTTCTTCAGTCTTAGGCAAAACCCAGGCAGGGTCCTTCTCCTTGGTCTGGACCGCAGTCCTCTGAGGGCCAGCACACTAGAGCTTAGATTCTCTGCCCGGGCCCGAACCCGACCTGACCCGTTGTCTGTAATTTCCTGCCACTATCCTCGGGCTCGGACGGGTCGTGCTCCTCATAATAGACCTTGGCAATGGAACCAACTACTTATCACACCTGGGCCCCCCCTTGACGACGCCACTGGCTGCGCACATGTGAGTTGACGCTGGTGTGTCGGCTTCGTCGAGTGTACCAAGTGCAGACTGATGCTGGGATATGACAGCAAAAAGAGGGGACCTCGACACTTAAGAGGCACATGACGAAGGCTTGCCATGGAAAGAAAGACGAGAGTCAGCCTTCAATGTCCACGTTCGTATCCTTAAAAAATGTTGGGTTTAAACCGGGCTTGGGTTCATAATTACAGTTAAAGGGACGGGCTGCGCCGGGTTTGGACAGAATATGCAGAGTCTCGGGTGGGGTTGGGCTAGATTTTTTGGGCCCGATCTAAGCTCTACAGCACACTACTGCATGAAAAAGGGAGACATGTAATCAGGACAAACCAACAGCAGCTGTGTCAATCAACTCACCTGGTACTCGCCTCTACCCTGCATCTGACTTCTAACTGCACCCACCTCCACACCTATCTTTGGTAAAATACTCACTAGATCACCAGATGTGTATTAGAAATTAAACTACAAGATACAGTATTTGTGAGGTGTTTTGTGCGCTTGGGGCTTTGAGGACAGACAAGGTGGGGAAGGAGGGAAGTTTCAAGAGACACACTAAAGCGTCATTTATTTCAATCATTACATTATATTGTTAACAATAGGAAAATGTAGAATAATACAAGCTTTATTCATATTATTAGCCATCGTACTGTTTTGGCCTATGTGGTGAAAGATCTTTTGCAGTACAGTTTTGAAAATGCAGTTGTTACAGTACGTTTCTTCCACTTACCTCTCATGCTGATATTATGTGTGGCAACATTCTTCTACAACTAAAATGTGAACTGAAGTGCAAAACCTGTGAATGAAAACTCTGCAGGTGGCTCAACAAACGACTCAATCAGAGTGCAGAGTGGTTTCAAACCTCTAAAAGAACCACTCAGAGTAGCTTTCACCTGGCAGGGATTAAATGGCTGCTGGCCTTGCAGAGACCTAGAAGTGTCCTCTGATAAAGTCTTAAAAACTGACATTGTGCAGCCGCAGAGCATATATCCTATTACAACTGCTGACTGCTCTGGTTTTGAGTAAAGTTTTGAGCTCCCCGAACAGGTGGAAAGATTCAGACAGGATAAAGCTCTATTTTCTTCCTCGCTGTGTTTGTCTTTTCTTTGCTAAATTAGGAAACAACATCCATACACAGACATAATCACTGTTTCCTTTACCTTCAGGGGAAAACACATCCATCTCAAGATCATGATTGCTATTTTTCAGTTCTCCCCACAAACTATATCAGCAGTGGCAGCGTGTTTGCACGCTTCCCGACGCGGCTTCTGATCAGCCGCTGATAAAAAATGAAATGCTTGATGAAGTATCAGTTGGCTGTGATTTGATTTGTTTTCTCATTGCAACGTGAGATGGGAGTCTTTTTGTTTTGCTTGTGAATTAAAGAGGCTTTTAATCTCACCGCCTCAAATGCATAATCAAAAAGCAAAGGGCCTCAACAGCAATTAGAAACAGCTCTGTATTAAAACAGAGTGCGGCGCGGTGTCATGATGTCGGAGGGCTGGTGTCTGGGGCTGATTACAGGAAATCCACTCACTGTGACGACAAAAAGAAACATACAGCCGTTTTGAAACTCCAGTTGAATAAAAGAGGACGGATGCAAAATTGTTCCCTTAACACTTAGGATTGACTCTCACTTCCCTGCTGCTAATTTTATTTCCAGGCTGCTTTTTTCACTTATGTGTGAGTGAAAAAAGCTGTGCTATCACTCATCTTTTTATTTAACACTGTGTTTATATTTAGAGTTTATGTAAATGTGCAACAACAACATTTTCATTAGAGAAAGGTGTTATACAGTGTGTGGATCAAAGTGTTGGAAACATAAAACATGAAAAAAGCACCAATTAAAATAATTACAGGTGAAGGAATAAAAGGTGCATATCTTATTTTCTGACTCATATGTGATAAGAGTCAGTTTAATACACATCTTTACACACATTAGAACCCTATCAGACTGTCACAATGTCTGCCTCAGATATGTTATCCTACCCTATTCTCCCTCTCTTTCCCTCCTTTCAGCCACACTCCTAATTCCTCCTTCACTGCATTTAAGTCCTTCCTTTGTTGCCAGATCTCACCGACCATGATGTATAAATTTTATACATAACGCTGAGGAACTTTATTTGGTTGTTAGAAAATGAGCAAAGCTGGAAAAGTTTGGGGAATGTGGTCCATTTACACCTTCTGACTGTTTTCGAAAGCCCTAAAATGTTACTGGTATTTCAGCAGAAAACCAATTTCTTAAAAGTTGTTTTGGATTAATGCCTTTCCCCAATCCATCAAGTCTGACAGGAAATTGATTCAGATTTGCAAACTGTAAGTGAAATATGTCATTTTTCAAGACACATTATTTAACAGTTGATAAAGCTGCAGTAATCAAGCATTTCATGTCAAGAATGTATGAGGTGACTAAGCATAATGTAAAAGGAGCCTCATAGTGACAAATGTATTTTAAGCATTTTAAAGGACCAGTGTGTCAGATTTAGGGGGATATATTGGCAGAACTTGAATGTAAAATAATAAGTGTGTTTTCTTTAGCGTGTATTTATCTGAAAATAAGAATATCTACACAGGGAGCGGGTCTTTATATATAGAGACTGCCATGTTGCATCGTCATTTTTCTGCTGTAGCCAAGAACAGACAAACCAAGCACTAAGTCCAGATAAAGCCATTCATGTTTTCGTGTCAGCCACTGTAGTGTTTCTACCATGTTTCTACCATAGCTCAGAACAGACAAACCAAACACTTGCTCCAGATAAGGCCATTACACTGATATGTGTTGTAAAACTGCTCTATACTCTGTATACTGTTTCTAGTTCCCAACCCATAGGGACTTGGGTTGGGAACCAGAGGGTCATCACAAGGGGTTCAGCCTTTTAGACAGTTCCTCCAATCAGCATGCATACACCGAGCGTCCTCTCCCGCCTACCGCTCCATTAGGTCCCAGGGAAGCTGAGCCTCCCTGGAAGTGACGATTTTGTCACATTTATCCAATGACCGTCTCGCTTTGCTGCATGAAAATAACCTGCTTAGCACTGTCTCATAGGAATGCTTGGAGGCTCCTGTGCTGTTTGTGCATGTGTGTGTATTTCAGGCCTGTGTGTATATGTATATGACAATGGAATGAAAACATTGAATTTCCCCTATGGGACTAATAAAGTATATACAATTGAATTGGATTTTGAATTAAATGAAACCACCAGGGGTCTCAATTATATCCACCTTATTTTCAAACACGGAAGTAAATAGTGATCAACTTCCATTTTTTTGTGCGTGACTTCCGGTCAGCCGCTTTCCCTCATGCTTTCCCTTACCGGAGCTAACGGTGCAAGCAAATTTTTTTTCAATTTTCAGTTGTTTATGTTAGTCAATCAGTTAGTTAGTTAGTTAGTTAGTCTGTGTATTTTGTATAACGTTAGATAACTGTGCCCACGTTTCCGTATTCCCTCTAAACGTTTCTGTATTCCCTCTAAACGTTTCTGTATTCCCTCTAAACGCGAATAAATCGCACGTCAATCATAAACTATGAACCAAAAAAGCACAGTCTATCCCGAGTGAGACAAACTGCTTGATCCCCGTCTCCAGTGTACCAGCAGAGAACCTGCAGAACCAAATCAGCGAAAAAACACAGCGGGCTACACAGCTTCTCTACCTGAGCAGCTGAAGCTGCGGCTC
>NW_026078682.1:0-1802 GCF_006386435.1 Epinephelus moara | reverse complement strand
AAACATCAGATTAGTCTAAACGGCGATATAGTGACGTGAAAAATGTGATATATACATATATATAGCTAAACTCAGCAAGGTAAACAACAAGGCGATTCCCATTTACACAGTGGTAAGAGTGCTGGACCGGAAGTGTCGCACAAAAAAACTGAAGCTGGCTACGTTCTGTTTTGCCTCCGTGTTTCCGTGAAAAATAAGGTGGATAGTCTGAGGAAAAAAAAAAACTGAATTTATTGGACCAACTGCTGGCAAATTTTAAGGTGGAGCATTAGCATGACTTGATGGAGGTGATGAAACCCGCTATTCTTAAATATCCTATTGAGAGAGACTCTCACTGCAGCCTGGTCTATTTTTCTGAAAATGTCGGTGTGTAGCCTCGTTCTGTGGATGATAAACGATGCAGAATTTCCTCTGTGTCACCGGTGATGAGGAAATACAACGAGTGCTGGAGAGAGCTGTGAGTGACAACAACCCTGCCCACATTTAAGCGTACTGTTTGTGGTGAAAACACTAAGCGGACCTGGGTCCTACTTTTGGTTCCAAAGGTGCCATACCGAAACAGAGCTTTAGTGTCTTTCAGCTCATTGTTATGTTTTATTACCTGCAACTTTACTGTTTTGGTTTACTTCCAACTGCATCTCCAGTGGCAGCAAGCAGCTGTTTTCAGCAAAACAGCTCTAATTAACCCATTGTACGCTACCTGCCCAGCACCAAACAACAGACAGACAAAGTTAGCGACTATCTGGTGAATGTAGTGGAGCATTGAGCAGCTAAAGAGCCACATATTGCTCTCAGGAGTTGGTTGAGACCAAAACGGAGCTAAAAGAAGAGTGAATGTTGGACTTATTTGAGTCACAGAAACATGACTTAAGATGAAAGATAATGTTACACCACCATTACCAACTTGTGATATGTTATTTATTGTGCTATATGGCTCTAATGTGTTTCCTCTTCATTCAAATTCAGTCGGACTGATGAAAATCTGAGTGCATTTTTCTATTTATGATCTACTCTTTCATGTCGTCTAATCATAATTTTGACAAACCTAATGGGAATTAAATCTGTGCCATGTGCCACTTAATGACAGCAAGTGATGACAGTAAGCTGAATTTAAGTACCCACAAATCATTATAATTTTCTTGTAAAACAAACGTCAACTAAAAGAATACATAAGTAAAATATCTAATGTTGATATGTGTGATTTATGTCCACAGGACAATTTTCTCTGCTGCAGCCAATACGTTTTTTATTTATAGCTGGACTGTAGTGCAGCTCTCCATGACACAGGACCACATGCAGTAGCAATGAAATAAAGTGTACCACATTTCACCCTCTCTCTCTCTCTCACACTGCATTTGATGGCAGGAACGTTATGTAAACCAGTGAGTAAAATACAACAAAATGAACATGTAGCAGTTTCAGAAATGTCAGACTTTTTTTATCACCCTGTTCTCTCACATCTCTAATGGCTGCATCGTCTCACAGTGGTTTGGCGAGACTGGAAGCAGGTGAGGAGCAGCAGCGGGTGTAAATGGATCTCTAATGTGGTGAAGTGAGTGAGTTGCTGCGTTGGAGTCAAAAGAGAGCACTTACTTTGTGTGAAAAGCTATTGCCAGCGATTAGGAACAGGAGACCTGTTTCCCTGCGGAAGCCGTGCACTGTTTTTTCATTTTGTCACTTTGCGGTTATTATTATTTTAAAGCCTGCGGATCATTTGAGATTGTTGTCGGTGCTGTTGTTGTCAGCAAACCGTGGAGCAGGACAGTTGAGTCACTGAGTGTGTAAATATTGTTCTTCATCCA
>NW_026078681.1:0-1000 GCF_006386435.1 Epinephelus moara | reverse complement strand
TTTCCATAATTTATGGATGTATCGTTATCGGCCAAATAAGTTGTTCTATATCAGCATATCAGATATCGGCAAAATCATGGGTCCCTATTTAATCTCTCTAAAAGCCACATACATCAACCTGCTGGTGGCGCCAGAGGAAAAGTTGGAGGATCATTAAAGTCATGAGCAATCATCCTCTGGGGAACATGAATAGTTGTTGAGATATTTCCGTCTGGATCAAAGTGTTGGACTGACACAACACTGCCGTCAGCGTGGCTAAAAACGGTCCAGTAACATCTGTGTAATGATTTTGTGAGTGAGTGATACATCTTCCCTCCGCAGAAACTCATCTACAGTCAGACATTATGAATGTGAGTAATCAAGGGATGGATCTGTAGTCCTAATAGATGCTTAATCTCCGTGACAAATGAAAGTGTGTGAAAGGACTGGGTGTCCTGAGAGTGTGTCACTCGCACTACTCCGGCTGTATATTAGCCAGCCTCGGAGGCCTGGAGCCCGGCCAAACAGTAATGGTATTGGCCCGAGGAGGAGTGGAACTTCCCCTCCTTTTATCTCGGTGCCTTCAAATCTTCTCGGCTAAATTAACAACTTCCTCTGCTGTCCTGCTGTTTCCTTGTCTGGATCTCATTAGCAGCAGCCTCCCCTCTCTACCTCCACTTCCACCTGCCGACCCTCAGTATGTGCGTGCTCAGGTGTCACGTCTCAAATTTAAAAACCCAAGCCGTCATTTTCCAGCCTTCTCATTTTCTCTACCTCCACTTCTCTGCAGTTCCTCCTGACAGCGAAGGTGAAGGTATAAACGCAGGAGAAAAGATGTGTTGACGGAGTTAATTGTGAGCTGTTGGAAGCAGCAGCAGCAGTCAGTAGGTGCTGATGCTGCTCCTCTGATCTCGACAGTCTGCTGCTTTTCTCTTCTGGAACATGTCACAGTGATTATTTGAAAGAATAGTTCGACATCTCAGGCTTGTTTTCTGTCTCGCTGGGAGTTAGATGAGAGGAT
>NW_026078680.1:0-7592 GCF_006386435.1 Epinephelus moara | reverse complement strand
TTCCTGAGCTACACTGTGAAGCACCACCGGCCGGGCCGACGGAGACGAGGGGCGGTGGACCCCATAATGGGACAGCTGCCTCATGCGTTAGACCCGTACCCCCCAGAGTCCCGGCTGTTCTACAGACTGTCAGCCTACGGAAAGCACTTTCACTTAAACCTGACACTCAACCCCCACCTGGTGTCAAAACATTTCACAGTGGAGTACTGGGGCAAAGAGGGGCTTGAGTGGCGTCATAACATGGTAGATAACTGTCACTATGTTGGATTCTTGCAAAATCAGCACAGCACGACCCGAGTGGCACTCAGCAACTGCAAGGGCCTGGTGAGTACAAGCTGTGTTTTATTATCACACTCAGTAACCAGTTTAACTTGCCCTTTGAGCCACAGAAAGTTCCCACCGCTCACCTTAAACAAACCCCAGCACTAATGCCAGATCTCTAATATATACCTAGCCTGCGCTGCTCTCATGTCAGCCAATCTTTCAGTCGCAGCGCCAAAGGATTAGACCAATTGTAGTTTGCTTAACAGAATCTTGGCTTCCTTCCACTTGGCACAGTGAGTCCGCAGGCAGCTTGGAGTGAGGTGATGCTCATGGAGTAAAACCATCTCAGCAATCTCTCAGGGCTTGTCTTCCCATTTGTGCGTTAAATATCACGCTTTATCCTCAGATTTTTAAAATCCTCGGTAGTTGAGATCACATTTCTTTAGTTGATCTTTTTTGTGATCTGTTAAATAATGTGTCCAAATCACAGATATTACTCCGTGTGCTAAAAGACCAAAAACTGAGCAGCACTAACAAGGCATCTAATTATCCTGTCTAAGCTTTTAGTCCTCGGGCTTCTATCCACAGACTGTGTGACTGTCCAGCTTCTCTTTACTAATCAAGAAATTGGAAGACGTTTTAATAGCTGTTATCCCTCCTTGGTTCAGAATAACTCTAAAGAAGGAAAAATAAGCCCCGCTTCTTATTGGCAAATGTAATCATGTGGAGAAAACATGTAGCCAAATGTGTTGGCAAGACCGACGCCGAGTATCATAAATTGAATTAGTGTTTGCCCTTTTTTCTAACAGCACCAAAAATGGACAAAACTGTGTCTGTACTTTAATATAATCAGCTGTCTGGACAGTTTGAGATCTTGACATCACACACTATTAAACCCTGAATCGAATGTGTTTCTGTGTGCCGGTGTGATGTGTGGTTAATTGCTTTCATTGTAGGTTTGGCAGAGCCAAGTTAGTCTTTTCTACAAACTCATTTTGAAGGATTTCTCTCTGTTTATGCTCCACAGGGGGTGTTGAAAGGTGGAGAGCAATCTTTTTAATGTTGGTCTTGATGTAATTGATTGTTAGGGGGGACTGCAGACTAAAACATGACCCCGTCAGGGAGAGGAGATTACATTAGGGAATATGTGAGTTATTTAAAGGCGCACTGCAAAGGGACAGTTTGCCTTAGAATCAAAAACACAAATTCTTGCTATTACTTGTAGTGCTATTTATTAGTCCAGATTGTTTTGGTGTGAGTTGCAGAGTGTTGGAGACATTGGCTGTAGAGATTTCTGCCTTCTCTCTAATGTAATGAAACTGGACGGCACTCAGCTTGTGTTGCTCAAAGTGCCAAAAAAATGCATTTTAAAAAACTCAACATCAATGTCTCTTTCCAGAAATCATTACTTGGTTACTCAGGATAATCCACAGACCTTGTTGTGAGCAGTTTCATGTAGGATATATTTTCTGTCTACTGAACTACACCTGCAAAATGAATCACCGCGCTGAATGAAGCGTGCATCTACTCGTGGTCGAGAGGCTCGTGCTCGTGGCAGTGGGAGATGTAATCATCAATGGCGTCCTCCTCGGTTGAGCTGTAATGTTAGCTAGCTCAGTGGTGCTAGGTGAGCTAGCAGTAGATGCACACTTCCTTCTGCAATAGTGATTTGGTTAACCAGGTCATGATTTCTGGAAAGAGACATTGCTATTGAGTCCCAAGCACAAGCCGAGTGCCATCTAGTTCCATTACATTGGAGAGAAGGCAGACATCTCTACGGCTGATATCTCCAACACTTGACAACTCACACCAACACAATGTAGACTTATAAGTAGTGTCATTTGATTT
Source organism: Epinephelus moara (assembly GCF_006386435.1). Taxonomy (NCBI): domain Eukaryota; kingdom Metazoa; phylum Chordata; class Actinopteri; order Perciformes; family Serranidae; genus Epinephelus; species Epinephelus moara. Next base: position 5,480 of record NW_026078680.1, on the reverse strand, counting down.
TGGGGTGAATTGTCCCTTTAAGGCTATCAAGTATTGCGCCTCCACAAGTTGGAAAGCTTGCAAGAGATGCATAAAAAACAGGTCAGAATGAAATCAGCAAAGACTGAGGTAACCTGACTTTAAGAGCCAAATATTAAAACATGCTGGATCCTACATTTCCCATAGTGCAACTCAGAAGCATCTTTTGTCAGACTCCCTCTGCCGTGTGTTTCAAATTCCACATCCCCCGTTTTTAACACCAACTTTCTCTAAAATTGTAAAGTCTGATGTCAGATGATGTCATCAGGGTTATCTCAGCTAAAGTTCCTGGCTTCCGTCCCTCTGCACTGTGCCGATACGGCAGTTACCGCTGATATCGGGATGGCTTTGTTGAGAAAGTGTAACGCCCACCCCTCTGGTTCCCACCGACGTCATTAGTTGTGGATATTTGGTTGAATTTAGGTTGTAAAGTGACAAAAATTGTCAGGACGAAGTCTAATGCTAATGTCAATTTCACATAGAATATTGACGGCAGGTGACGTTTATGTTTTCTTGATTTAAAGTTGTGTTGTTAGGTAACTGAAATCCAGCATCTTCCAAATGTTTAACGCCAATTGTCTTGATGTAGAGAAAAATGACGTAGTCGTGAGTTGTGGAGAAAAAGCCCCAATGTCAAATTGTCATAATGTTAACACCCACACAACATGAAATTGTAATGTTGATAGATTTTTAAAATATTGTCAACGTGATTTTCCTTCCAACCCAAATGTAGCTTCTGTCTGACGGAAGAGTTCAACGTCTCTCTAACGTTATATTGACATCACGTGCCAGCTGGGTGGTTAACACAGTTAGCTATGTCAGCACTGTTGCCATCGTTAGCATTCTTCGAACTGTTAGCACCTTTAGCTGCTAGCAGCTGGCTCTGCCACCTCAATCAGTACATTTACATGCACAGTTAAGTCGAGCTACGGTTATAGCTTGACTAGGACATTCAATTGGACTACTGTTCTTGTCCCAGTATACAAGCACTGGAGGGGAATTGATTTATTGACCCAAGTATGTCCGACTCCTCTATGATAGATTTCAGCTTGTTAGTATTGGACCTTTTTCCTGTTGACCTATTACGTCACAGACCAAACAATTGATAAACAAGTTAGCTATGGTTAGCTAGCTGCTAACTGGTACCATGGTGGACAACTTTACAGCTCTGTACATTTGAACGTGCTGTGTGCTTTACTTTTTCATTTTCTTCCTCCAATACGTATTTAATCCTGTTCGACCCCTGGGTCAGAGCTGGGGACGGAAACTGTGGAGTGTGCTGTCTCGGCTAGTTTGGGTCCAACTGACATGTAGGAGTAATTTAGCTACCAATTGCATTACCTGGATGTGTGAGTCTGACTTTGAGAAATTCAATTTGGTCCTATGATTTCAGTCAGACTAACATGATTACATTTATTTTAGAAGTCAGATTTTAGTCAGACAAACACAATAAATCGATTTTCTCTGATGTCATGTAAACGTACTGACTGTTGAGGACTATGTGCAGATAATTCCAGGTCAGACTCTAAGTCATAGATATGCTCTGAATGTTATACACAGCTCCTTTAATACAATTAATGTATACAGTTAAGTTCGGTCACAAATACATTTAAGTTGATGTCAATATGTATGCATTCAGCAATGATGTTTGCTTGTGTTTGTAACCTGTGTCTTTCACTGATCTTCTCCCCCAACAAGCATGGTGTTATAACAACAGAGGAAGAACAGTATTTGATAGAGCCATTAAAGAACATATCCTCCACCACCTCCAGTGAATGGAACCTGGAAGAAGCACAGCAACATGTTATTTATAAAATGTCTGCCATTCCCTCACCACAAGAGCATAGCCAGGAGTTCAGCTGTGGCATTTCAGGTTGGTGAACCTCCATCTGGGTTGGACTCTGTGTGGGTGGAACTGACGTAAAGGAATAACTATACATAGCAGGTTAGAGGAAGTGCTGGTTTGGTTGTAGGCCCAGGTTCTGGTAGACATGACCGGGCCTCTTGTGTGCTATAGTTGCTCCTGGCCTGGACACCTTTCAACCTGTAAGAAAAAGTCTCGCTCCAGCTTTCATAAAAAGGCCCTTCAGTGCATAAGGAGTTCTTGGCTCTGACTTTTATAGAAGCACAAATCCTATTTATAGAACCAACAATCATGTTCAGATTTTAAGATTCAGGCAACTCCAACCAAATACTGTGTCTGCTGAGATATGACGAATTGGAAAAAGAACCAGGTGGATATTTAGGTATTTGGGCCAAGGTCTTATAAGAAACAGCAAAGACTGTCATCGCCAGGAAGCTAGCATGCCCTAACATGTACCATCTTATAGCTTTTCCCAGAGCATCTGGGTCATAAAGCAAAGGCTTTAGCTGCAAGGTTCAAAGGGGCAGATTCTCTCTGTGCATCTACCATACACAAACCAGCTCTGTCTCAAACAGATAATGCATCATCATTTTGAAGCTGACTTAATTCACTGTAACCTGTCTTTGTCTCTCTGTCTTTGTTCACAGACCTCATAAAAAGCAGTGCACCTTGCCAGTTCAGCACACCTTCCCCTGTCCACTCGTCCCCCGCGCCCCAGAACGACAGCGAGCAGTCGAACAGCACCCACAGACAGAGGCGCTCCGTCAGCACGGAGCGCTTCGTGGAGACGCTGGTGGTGGCGGATAAAATGATGGTCGGTTACCACGGACGCAAAGACATTGAGCACTACATCTTGTCTGTGATGAATATTGTAAGTTTGATCCTACTTTTTGGTCACATTGTTGTTGTGTCTACCACATTGTAGATAGGTATCCAGTGGTGGAATGTAACTAAGTACACTTACTCAAGTACTGTACTTAAAGGAGCACTTCACCCTCCACATGATTATTTGTATATCTATGACTCATCCAGCGTTACGTTGAAGTGGTGAGGAAAACTTTGTTTTTCTCTCATGCTTCTACAGTGAACGAAGAATCCAAAAACAAGGAAAATTCCTGATGAATTAAAGTCATAGGGGTCCACGTCTGACAACAGCAAAACTACATCAGAACATCTGTTTATAAACTCTCACACATTTTGAGCAGTTGAATCCAAGTCTCATTTATCCGGTCATGTGCTTAGTACTTCACAATAGACTCCAAAGCCAGACTCCATTGACAAAAACAGTAATTTTACCTTGCTGAACACAGGAGCTGCTGGTCTACTGCTGCCTCAATCAGTTAGTTAGTGTTATTGTGTGACTTTGGTGTTTCAGAGGGTTAGTTCAGATTCACCAAAGTCACACAATAACACCAACTAACTAACTGATCGAGGCAGTGGTAGACCAGCAGCTCCTGTGTTCAGCAAGGTAAAATTACTGTTTTTGTCAATGGAGTCTGGCTTTGAAGAGAGCATAGGTAGGGTTTACTTTTAGTTCAGTTCCCTGTCGAAAAGGGCTGTCTGTTTGGGAAGTACTGAGCATATGAGTGGATAAATGAGGCTTGGATTTTACTGCAGGAGCTTCTTGAGAGTTAGCAAATGGATTTTTTGGTATATAGTTTTGCTGTTATTAAACGTGGACCCCTATGACTTCAATTCATCTAGAACTTTTCACAGTTTTTTGGATTCTTCGCTCACTGGAGGCATGAGAGAATAATAATGTTATCTTCACAAATTCAGTGTAACATCTGGTGAATAATTTATATACAAGTGGTCATTTGGGGGGTGAAGTGTTCCTTTAAGTACAAATTCAAGGTACTTGGACTCTACTTGAGTATCTTCATTCTGTGCCACTTTAGGAGGGAAGTATTGTACTTTTTATGGCACTACATTTATTATTATTATGCCGCATTTATGTCGCTCTCGCTTTATCCTGCGTAATAAATCCAGCACACCCTTTTCCTTTATGACGGTTAGCTCAGTGTTGCCAACTTGGTGACGTTCTTGCTCGATTTAGTGCCTCGTAGACCCTCTGAAAAGCGACAAATTTAGCAATTTATTCAGGTCATCATGGAAAAAGCAGGAAACATATTCAAATATATGATATCATAATTCATTTGCGTGCATGCTGCTCACAGTACAGCAATTCATGGCTCTTCTGCCAATAGTGCAGGGTTTATCCCTCTTCTCTTAAGCTGTTTATAGTTATACATTCTTTATTGTATTCATTTATTATTTATTATCATTTATTTTTTTTACATTTATTTATTTTATTTATTTATTTTCAATTTCAAGAAAACCCACCACACAACCCAAGACATGTATTTCAACAAGTTAAGTAAATGTGTGATGTTTCCAAAGTCAATGAGAAATGCTGTTAAATAATCATGATTTCAAAATTGCCCGTAATAATTTGTGACTATGAATTGTTTTTATTATCGAACAGCCCCACCCAACATTTACACATTAATGCAGCAGGAATATTAATCCAAAAACATTAGATATGATAGGAGAACACTGACAGGGAACATTTTACTGCACAATGAATACTTTTACTTGTCATATTTAAAGTTAATCTTGCTGTTATTGCATTCATACTTCTATTTAAGTGTAGGATTTGAATACCTTTTCCACCATGGTGATGTCTCCAGTAAGATGCTTAGTGTTTGAAGATTACATATTGCGCCATATGGACACAATTTGTCTGACTTTGTGTCTTTTCTTCTTTTCTGGAGGTCAGGTTGCCAAACTTTACCGTGATGCCAGTCTAGGAAATGTTGTGAACATTATTGTGACCCGGCTGATTGTTCTGACTGAAGATCAGGTAAGAAAAACTCTGTCTCTACTCCGACATCTTCTCTGTTCTACATATTTTTTCTCATTAATTCCACTAACTGTGACTCATCCATGCAGCATTATCACATTTATTATTACCGTGAGCCTTTTTTATAGTGTCTGTACCTTCACCTGCAGCGAGTGTATAACTGATACGCCTGGCGTGAGGGAGCTGCAGTATTTTATGTGGTTGAAGCGGAGAGAGAAGAGAGACTATTCACCATATGGCCACCACTTCAGATGAAAGATGTTCTCAGGCATCTTCCCTCAGGGAGCCTCGATTGAGGGTTTTTACACGCACTGTACATGTGTATGTATGTGTGATGGGAGAAACAGAGTGCCGTCCTAGCATCTGTTTTTTTTTTTTTTTCTAAAGAGGTCATAGCGGCTCTTTACGCAGCATCAGGTCCAGGTTTTCATGTAAAGTGGAGCCACATTATGAGCCAATAGGAAGGAAGTACGAGGCTATCAGAAAATACTGTTACAAAACAAACAACGTTTTATGGTGAAAGTGAGTCACTGATGGGCTGTTGAGTTGTTCGGTAATTAATCAGCTGAAGTCGGCACTGCATCATCGGCTGGCGATGCAATGGTTTCCTATAGTTGGACCCATTACGTTCATTGAAGCAGATGCATTTTGCAGACTCTGCTACAACTTCCTCAGCTCCTTCTTCTTCTCCTGCTTGTCTTCTTTCCACGTCGGCTGCTTTTTCTTATAATGCAA
>NW_026078679.1:0-1062 GCF_006386435.1 Epinephelus moara | reverse complement strand
TCCGGGTTAACACCCCCTACCCCTAACCCCTAACCCTAACCCCCTAACCCCCTAACCCTAAAGCACAGAGTTCATTCAGTTTGGCACAAACCTTGAAGGGAGTAACATCTCCCCATTCATACTTGGCTGAAGGTCGGCGAAGCCTGAAGAAGTCCCAATCCAGACGAAACGTCGCGCGAGAGCCACCTGAAAAATAGAAAAAACAAATAGGTTAAAACAACACATACATAAAAAACAATTTATAAAGCCAAACAACAAAAAAGCCAAAAAAATGGAAAAATAAAAAAAACATAAAAAACAGTAAAAAGAAGCGGAAATTATACTTGATATAAATTTTACTTTAAGGATAAATAATACTAAATTTTAAAACAAATACATTATTGAATATATACACCGCTCATAAAACCTAACTAATAGAAGATGGGGATGGGGGAGTGGCCATCCACAGGGTGGACAGTGCACCTCGGGGACCACATTAGTGGTTCCTGTTCAGTCCCCTAACCTAACCCAGTTGGAGAGGAGATTTCTATCCCCCACCCCTAACCCTAACCCTTGCCCGTAACTTAACCCAAGAGGTCCCACAAATGTGCCAAAATAGGCCATTTATATTATAGATTTCCGTGTACAGCCACTGGCTTCGTCCACCAGTTTAGGCCAAATTAATACACGAGGTACACTAAGTTAAATTAAACATAACCGGTTAAAGGTAAAGGATGGGATATAAGTAAAGGGAAAGGAAATAGAAAGGGAAAAACGAAAAGGATAGAAGAGTGAATAAATTCATTTATTAGGCACAATGAATACACAGACAAATTCATAGGGCTATATAGTTTATTTAAAAGGGTTAAAAACAAGTTAAATACAACATTTAATACAAACATTAAAAACAAACACGCTCAAAATACAACTACATGATACAATAACTTAAAAACAACAACCTAAACTACAAATTACTTAAAAAGCAAGCTAAAAAAGCAAGTTAAAAACAAGTTAACAAACAGATCAGTTCATTGGGTTAAAAAGTAAGCTAAAAACAAGTCAAAAAGAAGTTAAGGAAACAAA
>NW_026078678.1:1156-2000 GCF_006386435.1 Epinephelus moara | reverse complement strand
GTGTGTGTGTGTGCGTGCGCGTGCATGTGTGTGTGCGTGTGTGTGTGAGTTTGCGTGTGTGTGAGTATAACAGTGGACTTTGTGCGGTCACCTCATGCAGAGTGAACACTCCATGTCTCCACTGTCCAACAGCTCAGCAGGAAACGTCCTCCCTCTGGTCACTGCGGCCGTCTGAATGCTGCTCGCCTCGTCTGTACAAAACAACACAGTGTCATCACGTCAGTGTGTGTGTGTGTGTGTGTGTGTGTGTTCAGGTTATTTATTACCCAGAGAGCACAGACTGGGACGCTGTGTGAAACATAAATAAAAACAGGACGCAGTGATGTGTGAATCTTTTCTGACCTGTTCTGGTCAGAGATATTTAACCCTTTGGACTCTGGTCAGTGTCAACAGGAGTGTTTCTGCTTCCTGTGATGTCATTTCTTTGAAGATCTTTAAATGCTTCTTACCCCTAAAACCTGTACAACCTGAGCTAGAAGCTCATGTCGGTCAATAAACCAGAATTTAAGTGCTCAAAGTATTAAAATCGTGTCAATAAAAAACTGGACAGATTTTCCACAGATTCCTCTGGCGCCACCGTGCATGTGTTCATGTGTTCATGTGTTCATGTGTGCATGTGTTCATGTGTGCATGTGTTCATGTGTGCATGTGTTGATGTGTGCATGTGTTGATGTGTTGATGTGTGCATGTGTTCATGTGTTCATGTGTGCATGTGTTCATGTCTGCATGTGTTGATGTGTTCATGTGTGCATGTGTTCATGTGTTCATGTGTTGATGTGTTCATGTGTTGATGTGTGCATGTGTTGATGTGTGCATGTGTTCATGTGTGCATGTGTTCATGTGT
>NW_026078678.1:0-493 GCF_006386435.1 Epinephelus moara | reverse complement strand
GGAGACAGCGCGTGTGTGGAGCATGCTGACGAGATCAAGGCTGAACGAGGCTGAGTGAGAGGAGACAGAGGGAGGCTGCTTAGTGAGAGAGCGGAGGGGGGAATCAACGCCTCCGCCCGCACAAGCATACTCGTAATGTCCGTAGAAAATCCCCGCGATGTGAAAAATACATGCCGAGCAGTTACTGGTGCGCAGAGCGGAGTTCGCGCTGTCGTAAAATCTGAGCTTTGCGCGCACAGGGCTTGCGGACGTCCGCTTTGAGTCCGCGCGGCCCTCCGCGGAATCCGTTCTGCGTATGTTCCGCCCGAGTATGTTCGGGCCGAGCGGTGAACAAACCAAACAACACAATGTCAGGAGAAATTGAAAAGATATGCCGTCTATGTAAAGTCAACTTGCTAATTAAGGAGCCATTACATGTTCAAGAGTTTTATAAAGCTGCTCAAACGCCAAAGAGAGGCTATAAGTGAACGTTTCAGCGGCGACGTGTAATCAG
>NW_026078677.1:2681-3791 GCF_006386435.1 Epinephelus moara | reverse complement strand
GTGGAGGTTTATTCATTTTAAAAGTGGCTCTTTGCTGTTTTTGCAAATGAACTCTTGAATTGCTGTTACCTTCTGTGGCCACGCACTGCTTCAGTCCATCAAGAAGTTTGTTGTTAATTGAGATCTGCAAAAGTTTCACTAGTATTTATTTATTCATTGTCACTGATGCTGGGTGGGACTTTGTGTGTATTTGTTGTGTTTACTGCAGCTGCTTTTGAACAAATACTGAACTATTTTAGACATGCAATCTCTACCTGACAAAGCCTGGTTTCAGACCTCTGAATTGTCGCCTTTATCTCAGATTTGATCAGAAATTCAAATAGGTCTGGTGTTACATTTCTGAAAAATATTGAGAGAAAAATGGCAACAAATGTGGATGGAACTGACACAGCTGTTCAAGTTGTTGTAATTACAACTCTTAATTCGACATATGTCTTTGACCACTTTTGTTGCAACTGAAATTGATGTTGGTGGGATGGATACATCACTCCCTATTAATTAGCTGGGGGAAAACAAAGAGCGAACTCAGCTTAGTTAAACACAAAGTCGGGTTGAATGAAGTCAAAGAGGGTAAACAAAAAATATCCATGTTAAATGTGGTTCAGATCTGTGGGGGTCAGTGATCAGTGCTATCTTCATTGTGGGCATTTATGACTTAAAGGTCTGGTGTGCAGTATTTAGTGGCATCTAGCAGTGAGCATGTAGGAGAACTATGATGGCCGATGTGAAAACATGAATCCCCCTATCTAGAGCCAGGATCTGATTTGTTCATTATGGGCTACATGGGCAACATGGTGGACCATGTAGAGAAGGACTGCACCATATGAAGATGTAAACAGCTCATTCTAAAGTAAAGAAAACACAACAATTCTTATTTTCAGGTGGTTATAAAGTAGTGGAAACATAATTATGATTATAGCTGCTGCACAGCGATGGGTCGGGTCCGGGCATTTTTAGGCAATTCTGAGCAACCTCTGGAACCTAAGACGGTCATCTACTGCTCTGAGCTAATTGGCAAGTAGCAACTCAACAGTGGCTTCACAAACTGAGTAAGCCATTCACTGTTGTGTAGGAAAGCAGCCATCCGTGCATGGAAAGGCAGATTTGAAA
>NW_026078677.1:0-2447 GCF_006386435.1 Epinephelus moara | reverse complement strand
TTTCAAAGTTTTGAACTTTAGACGCTTGCTGTAGCGCCACCATCAGGACTATTGGCTTGAGTTTACAGCTGAGGATATCTGGCATGAGACTGGACCTTTGTGCAAAGTTTGGTGAGTTTTCACCCATGGGAAGTATGATTTCCTCGGAAGAAGAAAGAAGAAGAATATCTAGGATTACAATAGTGTCCTGGCAGCTTAGCTGCCCGGACCCTAAATATTACCAGCTGCTTAAAGAAAGGGGAATTCGAGGTCAAGCCCAATGTCAGGCCATCAAAGCTGGTGGCTATAGATTAAGAGTAGAGACACCACTTGGGCCCTAAACCACTAACAACATCAGGGTTCAAGGGAGTAAAGGTAGCAGGGGAGGGGCACATGGGATGCCAGGTGTTGTCAATGAGCCCTCTAGAGGTGTCGTGGGCCTATCATCACAACGCCAGTGAAGGAGAGTACTCACCTGATGACCTAAATGAAGCTTTTACCCTCCCTAAACCACCACCCCTTCTCTAGCATGGCTCCAACTTGCACTCACAATTGCAAGTTTGTGCAGCAACAATTGACCATTTACTCAACCTTCATTTAAGTATCGCAAGTTTTACTACTGTTAGTTTCTTCTCCCTTCTCCCCTCTCTTTCCTCATCAAAATGAGGGAGTAGGGGGAGGTAAAGTGTATGGCCCGGTCCAGTGAGGAGAGTTCAGTCCCCACAGACGTCTCTACTTGGCTCTGCCTTCCCTATGCTCCTTCTTACTTTTCTATTTACCTATGGTTTTCACCACTTGTCTATCCATCTAACTTAAACCCTTTGGCTCCCACTTGGAAACCCCCAGACGGCACTATTACTCCCACTCATAGTCTCAAGTTTGCACATCAAGGTGTTGTAACATCTAGTCCTAAACTGAACCTATATACCATTTCTGCTAATATATATCTCTAAGTCCTGCACACTGGACCTTTAATAAGCACAAGAAACTCCTACTCAGTGAGACTGACTTATTGAAAACGGTGTTTCCCTTAGAACAGGGTTCCCATATTGTACATCAGATTTGGTGCATCCACCAAGGCCTAGGTCTAAGTTTTAGTATGAGGGTAATTAAAAAAGTCCCCAGTTTTCCAGGGCTTTCAGTGCTTTGTACCTGTTTACAGGAGCCTGCAAAGGTTCAGCAAATACCAACAACAATGTACTTTATACAGTATGTCAAAACCAATAGAGGAACTGTCTTTTAAACTGGTTTGGCACCTGCTTTCCCACTGCAGCAAGAACCAGCAGAGCAAGTGAGCAGGCTGTGATTTCTCACATTGCCACTACTTAGATATGTTGATTAAGACATAAAGTGACTGATTGAATTTTCCTGAGTGATGTCCAGTATTTGAAATATGCCACCGTCCTGCCCTCCACTGCTCTCTCTGTCAGACACTGTCAGGCTGCCATTCCATTAGACTCCAACCAGGCCAAGATGAAGAATGAGCCCTTTGCAGTGCACTGACCACAGACCAGTCAGTGCCACTGAATTGTCCTATTTATCATTTGGAAAGGTTCACAGTTTTGTTTTGGTTCGTTTTTTTTATCCTTGCCAGTATCTGTCTGCCGGCTGTCCCAGTCTGTTGATCACCTTTTGAATTCTCTCTGTCTATCTCTCTCCCTCTATCAATTTCTCAGCCGTTTTCTATCTACACTAGAAGTTTTCAGCAGAGGCATTCCTTGCTCTCTTATTGCTGCTCTGCATCTCTGTTTCTGTCTTTGAAAAATACGTTACTGTATGATGAAAATCAATTAAACCCCATGATTGATTATATATCGCAGGTGGTAATTATTTGCAACGATCAATAAATCCAAACAATAACTCATGGTATAAAGAGATGGCACTCCAAAGCATACATAAAGGCTAAACAGTTCTCAAACCTATTTACAACTTTCTGTTTGTTTATCATTTGTCTCCTGGGTTTCATTTAAAAAATATAAATGCAGTGCTGTTGAGCAGCTTACTTGGAAGTTATGACTGTTTTGACCTGAAGACATAAATACAGCATGGCAATTATTAATGAACAAAGCATAATCATTTTATGCATAAGGAAGTCTCCAAATTTAAGACAAATCTGTTTGACTGACATGCCTACACTACCATGGCAACGTGTTCACAATGACAATGCTAACAAGCAGGTGTTTAGCAGGTATCAGTTTCACCATCTCGTTTCGCATGCTAACATTTGCTGATCAGCAAAGCATAGCTGAGGCTTATGGGAATGTCGTTAGTTTTGCTAGTATATGTTCATAAACCAGTGTTGGCCTGATGTCAGTGTGAGAGGAAAGGTCAGATGATCACCAAGGTAATGAGGCTTTGTTCTTTGGGAGCTATGTACGTCAGTAAAATCCATCAAATTAGGCTGTTCTCATGCACATAAACACTGCTCAAACAAATTAAGGGAACACTCAATGGTCACAGTATAACAC
>NW_026078676.1:0-1000 GCF_006386435.1 Epinephelus moara | reverse complement strand
TTTTAGCATTGGCTTCATTTTCAGCCCTGGAGGCTGCTGCTTGGTTACGCCTGACCGACTGAGGCTGTGTCACTCGATCAGACAGAGAGTGACACTTTAAGTAAAAAGCAGACTTGACCACTTTAAAGCTGCGAGTTGTGCTGGTTATTTCAGAGCCCTCACTTCACTGTTCTTCTTGTGTTCTTCCACTCTGAAGGGTTAGAGCTGATATAGAAAAGGTCAAAACCAGGTACAGCAATAATGTTGGAAGCCAACAACAGTCTCACATTTGCCAGCACTTTTTCTTTGTACGAGGCTTGTCCAAGGCAAGCTGAAAGGGTCTTTATTGATTTCACACTGGGCTGCTCGGGAGCTGCGGAGATGTGATTCAGTGAAGGTCCAAGTGAAGTCTCAAGTCATTTGAAACGGGCCCAAGCCATCAACTTAAATGTGTCAGTGAAGGATGAGTCTTGAGTCAGATTACAGGTCCTTGAGGGCAGGTTTCAAGGCAAGTGTAAGGCCCTTCATGCGGAGATGAAAGCTCCCAGAATACAGGAAAGACATGTATGAGGGCCGATGTACTGTACCAGTCTCTTCACGACGAAATACAGTAAATGCATCACATTTGTAGCGAGTGCAAAATGTATGTAAAAAGTTGTGATGCAGGCAGGGCTGGCAGCTAATGTGACATTTTTCCCCCTCAGCTGTGTGGATCCCTGCCCAATTTGACTCTCTGTCCCTCTCTTCAGAAACATTACCACTTTCCCAAAGCCCTTCAGTGTTATTTCTAATGCTGGCTTTACACCAAACAACTTTTCAAGCAATCTCACTGCCACAGGCAAATTTCCAATGTTGGAATAAAATTGTGAGTTTTAAAGGAGGAGTCCGGTATTTTGCACTTTGAGCCCCATTTCTGGGTTGTTTATGATGAAATAGAGTGGTAAAGACCAAAATTGTGACGATTGCTCCTTTTCAGAGAATTTGGCTTTACCCTGCCTGGCTTAACATGTGTATATCTGTC
>NW_026078675.1:0-2447 GCF_006386435.1 Epinephelus moara | reverse complement strand
CAGAGTTCCACATGCTGTCACCTCTGTTGCAGGGTTGGTATTAAAGGCCACTCCTGCTGCACACGATGAAGGTCTGAGGACTGAACACTGTTTTGGATAAAAATGCTGGGAGCAGATGAAGCTACCCAATGTCACGTTCTGTGGTTTTCATCAAACAAAAAAAGAACACAAATTTCATAACAGTACATTGCTATAATGCTGACATTTAGCCAGAACCAGATTATTTCTAATATAAATCTTCATAATAATTTCATTACAAAATTACGTTTTACCCCATATTAAATAATTCTCCAGTGAAAGACGTGTTTGTACCAGTCTGTCCAAATCTAATATCATTTAATAAATGCTGGTTGGACTAAGTTATTGTTCTGTTTACAAAAAGCTCTATATTTCATCAAGGCTTACAAATATTGGATTATTATTTGTCATCCACATTTCCCAGCTCTACCATTTTGCTGTATTGAGCGGGAAATGAGCCATGGACTTAATATGCATTCGCATGCTGAGGCTGGATGGGTTTGCTCTTGCTGCCAAGGGCATGCTGGGATATGCTCCAGCCCCCTGAGAAGGATTAAGCGGGTAAAGACAGTGACTGATAAACAACTGGCAAAAAGTTATGTGATACTCTATTGATCATAAATTCTCTGTTTTAAGGCCCTAATGACGTTTTTAACACGGAATATGCCCTCTGTGACCTGACAATCCACCAGAGAAGTCTTGGGGAAATTTCTCCAAGGAGACATTTTGAGACTGATAAACTAAAACTGTGTGGAAAAAACATAGATCAGGGTTCTCCAATCATTGATGACTTAATTGCATTTCAGGAAGCAAACATGACTGATGGCTGCAGAAAAAAGGTACAATTTTTTTTTTAATATAGTATACTATACTATAGTATATAGTAATATAACTGTTAATAGTGACATTTTGTCAATATACTATACTATGACAACTTTTATGACCTTTTTTCATAACATTATAAACTAGAACAGATTTTGTGAGTGTTTTCAAGAAATACTATACAATTACTTATAATGACATTTTTATGACTTCTTTAGCAACATACTATACTATGCCATTTTTTCATGATTTTGGACAACATACTTATACTATGACTTTTTTTTCATGATTTTGGACGACATACTATACTATGCCATTTTTTCATGATTTTGGACAACATACTTATACTATGACTTTTTTTCATGATTTTGGACAACATACTATACTATAGGCCCGTTTCCACTGAAGAAGTTCATGGTATTATTTGGGGGGCAGGAACTACTACAGGAACGTTCTCTTGCTTGGCACTCTCAACCGCCGCGTCTCCACTGAGAGAGCGGAGTACGAGGAGGGTTCCTATAAAGTTACGGGCTCTGGATGTGACGTAATCGTTGCGTGACCATTTTGACCGGGGCGACGTAGGGACGCCGTTAGCTGTTAACCAACAGCGGTGTCTGTAATAACTCACTAAATGGCCCATGAAAAAAATATTTTTTCCAGCGGATGTCTTAGTTACAACATGATTGAGCTAACTGGAGTAGTTTCATGTCGTATCCGACAACGGGAGGCTTTTAACAGATGACGTCCTGATGTTAGCTTTGCTGCTGCTGTTAGCTGTCCCTGTTAGCTGATGCTTTCTAGACATTGTGATTTCCCAAAACTGAATAAATACCACATATATCAACACAAAACTGCTTTGCTAGCTCAATCATGTTGTAACTAAGATATCCGCTGGAACAAATATTTTTTTCACGGGCCATTTAGTGAGTTTTTTTACATGGCGGCGGAAGCTATATGAACGAGCTAACCCTCGTCTGCTGAGTTTTAAAAATGCCGGCTATTTTGTTGCTTTCTGTTGACGTCACATCCCTCCTTGAGTATTTCCAATCAGCACCCAGTAAACCCCAAGCCAAGCGAGTCTTTCGGGGCCGTTCTGAGTACCTACCCCGAGGCAGGGACTTGTTTAGCCCCCGTAAAAGTTCCGGAACTCTGTCCTTCGGGGGTGGTTCCTGCGGTGGAGACACGCACCAACAGCCCCGGTCCCATAAAATTACCCCCGAAGTTCCTTTTTTCATAACATTATAAACTAGAACAGATTTTGTGAGTGTTTTCATGAAATACTATACAATTACTTATAATGACATTTTTATGACTTCTTTAGCAACAAACTATACTACGCCATTTTTTCATAATTTTGGACGACATACTATACTATAACTTTTTTTTCATGATTTTGGACAACATACTATACTATGACTTTTTTTCATGATTTTGGATGACATACTATACTATGCTGTTTTTTCATGATTTTGGACGACAAACTATACTATGACTTTTTTTCGTGATTTTGGACAACATATTATATACTGTGACTTTGTTTTCATGATTTTGGACGACATGCTATACTATAACTTGTTTTTCATGATTTTGGACGACATACTATACTA
>NW_026078674.1:0-6323 GCF_006386435.1 Epinephelus moara | reverse complement strand
TTTTATGGAGCATTTCTCAAGACTGGGTGACATCACCATGTGGGGAACAAGGGTTGTAGTTGAAAGAGGAATTGGACAGTGGGAGATAAGATCTGGCTACAGCCGACCAGAGTTTGGCAATGAGTCATCGTCATAGCTACGAGGGATATCCCGATCTGACCTCAAAGATTGGTATCTGGGCCGATCAAAGTATTTTTTTTAACTGATTGGGATCAGATATATTGAGCTAGAGGGCCTGATCTGATCAAACACGGTTTTACTCCAAAGTTGCCTAATACCAGCGCTTGGTCAGTGACATATATGAAAAAAAGCTGTCCTTTCATGTCAGCATGAGACACGGCCAATTGCTGTTATTGTTTAATGGCACCCAGTGGGGACAGGGGGAAACATAGTGGGACACTAACAAAAGTTAAAGGGTGGTGGATGGGTTAACAACCACCTGGGAGGTGAGTGTTTGCTTCCTGTAAGATTGTAAAGCCAAACCCTGTCCTTTTTTCAAAAACCCAACATTGTGAATGTGTTGGCTAAACGGATCCGTGTTCGTTTGTTGCTGAAGGAAAAAAACATCAGTTACAGTGTTGTACTTACGTAGTGCATTTATTTTGAAAGAGACTGTAGGCAAACTCAAAGTGTATTTTGAAAACAGATAATGCATGTAACAGGCTGAAGTTGACACAGTGTCCCAGAACATCAACAACCAACACACTCAGGGTACCTTGCACATCATATCTCAATGTGGAAAGTCCATGACCAATCAATATCTGACAAGGTTGGAGTGACAATGTGTTGTTTTTTACAGATTCTGTGTCATGTACTTCTTTCAGACTATCGTAATAGTTTCAGCAAATATGACACAAAGTTATTTTCTTAAAAGTCACCAACTGTAGCTTTAATAAGGCACACACATACATACACAAACTAAAAACGGTTTTATACCTTTACCCCTAACTGGTCAGAAAAATCTATTAAAGCAGTTAACAGAGCTTTTAAAGAATTTAACTAATTATTTTAGCAAATTGGAGCATGTCTGAAATTGTTTTAAATTTGATTAAATTGCCCCTGAAATACAAACACAGATCACACTGATGATGCTGAGAAATTTCAGGAATTTCATGCATGCAATACTTACATCCAAAATCTGTCTCTGTTGCAGTCACTGTGGGCTCAGCTGTGATGTTGTAAGGACAATCTAAAAATTCAGAGGACAAAAAATTATTTTGCATTATGCATGCACACCACAGTGTGTTTGGAATACAAAACGTGTTTTTGATCAGAGAAATAAGTCTTAACATAAAGCTTGCAAATCAATGCTAATAAAACTGCCGTACTTGAATGAATATTGTTCTGATCTTGTGGTTTGCTAACAATGCGCACTGTATGTAAATATGTATATAAATATTGATTTTCAATCTTACCTGCTGTGCAGCCAAGAAGCTCGACAACAGCCTCCTTAACTGCTTTAAAGTCGCTTTCATATATTTGTTCAGAGCTGGCATTGTTTGGAATTCCCAAAACCACATCATGTGTGACACTAACCCTGAAGTAGAAGAATGTCATACAACATGTCAGTATGGTTTAAGTCTTTTTTATTTTTTTTATTTTAGTCTTTTCTGTACACACGAAATCTATTACAGGTCTGTCCATCTGAGAAGAGCGATCCCCTCTGTTGCCCTTGCTGAAGTTTCTTCCATTTTGTCCCTGTTAAAGGATTTTTGGGGGTATTTTTTGCCTACCCAAATGGAGGGTTAAAAGGAAAAAGGGTATTGTATGCTGCACACATTGTATAGCTGCCTGAGGCAAATGTGTGATTTGTAATAGAGGGCTATATAAATAAAATTGATTTAACTGAAATTTTGCAATTCAGAATATAAAATATTAGCGAGATTACTCTCCTTTTGTAAATATCCTTTATTATTATTGTTAGTAAATACACCTGTTTTATCAACCTAAATCCCAATATGAAGAATTACAGTATAGCTTAACAAAACTTCAGAAAATCAGAAAAACACAGAAGCATGTCGTACATGACAAAACACAACTGAATTTCAAAAACAACAGAACTTTCTGGTAGGCAAAAATTAGACGTTTCTTTATTGGAAACCATTTTGCAAACATGCAAAGTTTCCTGGTGCCTATATGTTAAATGACTTGGGCATTATTGGTGTAAGATGTGTATGACATCTATTGCACGTCTGTCTGTCCTGGAAGAGGAATCCCTCCTCAGTTGCTCTTCCTGGGGTTTCTACCCCCCCCCCCCACCCCCAACCCAAGGCAAATTGTGATTTGTCATATTGGGCTTTATAAATAAAACTGATTGATTGATTGTTGAAGATCTGTGTGCTCAAATTACCCTTCTGCTCTTGGTGTGATACTGTAGATAGACATGGCTTCATCTAATAATCTCATCTGAAATAAATATGGAAGAATCATTAATAACTTATCGCTTATTCAATATCATGCTGATAAGGCGTTTGAATAACTTTACCTGTTCAGCTGTGTTATCTGAGAATCTGACCAAAGGGCCTCCACGACTAAGAGAAAAGAACAGGCAGAAAACTGTCATAAAAAAACACTCAGCCTTGTAATAACACAGTTATATCAAAACGGATGTCTCTTCCCCTGTTTACATTACATAGCAAAATACATCAATGATAAAATGATTCTGGGAATTCATAAGTACATTACCTGACACTAGTTACCACCACTCCTTTAAAGGTTGTTATGTCCTTTCCCCTGTAATATGCTTCCATCTGAAAAAGTAACAGCATAACATAAATAATGTTTCAAAAGCAGAATTCCTATAGAGGAAAACAAAACATCTGTTCTATTTGGAGTGGTCTAAATCAGCAATGTGTCCTTTTATTAACCATCATCATCATTTTGCTTTTTATGATCCTAAGATTTGTTTTTCTGCTATCTCAGTCAATTGTCAAAATCCTAAATTCAAATAATTTTGATCAATAATAACATCAATTAAAATTAGATTTTTTTTGGACTGGGAGTGAAAGAAGATTCCGTAAATTTTAATGCATCACTAGTCTTGCTATTGTTTCAACATGTTGCTATAATTGTGTAATTTGATTAGAATTCAGTCAGGGCAGTATTATAAGCAATATTATATTTAGTAGTATGGCTCTGTTCTGGGGCCTCTATGACTTTTGTCAGGCCTACGCAGAAAGAGCAAACTTCTCTGCCCTTCCAGATGGTTACATGACAAGCCTAAAGCAGAGAGAGTGCACCTCTCTGCCCTTCCAAGCACATACTGCCTGCAGCAGAGAGAGCAGCAGCAAAGACCAGTGTTGGGAACATTAAAAAAGTAATTAGTTGTAGTTACTCGTTACTTTCCCTAAAAAGTAACTGAGTTAGTAACTGAGTTACTGCACTATAAAAGTAACTAATTACCTGGAAAAGTATATAGTGTTACTTTTTTATAAAATGCTCAAATATGTCAAATTGCTTGGACACCCCCCTTAATGGAACTGTACAGTATGTAATGAAACTCAACTGTATGTCATGAAACTCAACATTGAATATGTTAAATGAATGAAACTGACACTTAATAGAATAAATCATTATTATAAAGCATTGTACACTTATCTACACTACACTGCGTTGTTGTGTGGTACAACATAACAGACACAGACAAACAAGCAACCAGGGCTATGGAATATTTTACACAGAATCTGAATCTGCACACTGCCTTTGAATCGTCCACTCTTGAAGTCAAATCTTTTAACCCTCTCTCTTTCTATAAATCTTTATTGTATTCTTTCCTTATTTTGCCCACTTGTTAGCGAAATAGTTAAAGAACTTCCATTAATCGCGCAATTTAAATGTGAAAAGTCTCATTGACTGACCGTCACCTGTGTGTATGTGGAGAAGGAGAGGGGCAGAGGGAGTGGAGCTGTGGAAACATCCTGCAGTTCGACATACTATCATGAGTTTTAATAACTTATTAGACGGATATATAGAGAAAGGCGACATTTAGACAGCAAGCCCAAATAAGCAACTCCATTTTAGAAACAAGCCCAAAATCGTGGTTGGTAAGCGGACCTGACCTGACCTGACAACCCTGCATGTGTGCTTGTGAATACCCGCCCTACTCTGCCTCTGATTGGTTTATGATGAAATTTTGCTCTCCCTAAGCCAGTCATCATCACTTATGCGGTTGTCTCTCCCCTCCTTCCCCCTCACCTGCCCTCACCAAAGTAGAAAAACTTTAGAGCTCCGCTGAGAAGGAGCTTTCTTGGGTGAAAGCTGCTTCAGTGAACTCAAGTAAAGCCGAGTAATGACACATTTTATTGTGAGTAACGGTAACAGCGTTATAACGGGGGAGACAATAACTTTTTTGATTACTCGTTACTGAAAAAAGTAGTGCCGTTATTCATCACATCACTGGCAAAGACCCCCTGGGAAAAGAACAGAACAAGCATGAACGACCAACAGAAATGATACTGATAAGTCAGACACAGTATGAAAAAGAGGGGTTGGGGTGAAGGCAGGTTGCAAAGCAGCTTGCAGAGGAAACAGCAACAGCAGGCAGGCCAAAACAGTTTAAATAGGGTGCCCTGAATGGGATTTGCTAATGGTTACATAGAAAGGAATCATGTGATCTATCAGCTGACTCCCTTCCATCAATCAGCTGATCCATCAGTTGGGGCTGTTTGAGATCAGTTGATGTAGCTGGGATGTGAGCTGAGCTTGACGTTGTGTACTGCCTGAATTAATGGTATGCTCAATGTGTTCTGCCTGCATGTCATTTTGAGTTTTGATAGTCATTTAAGTTAAGCTGAACAACATATGTATCCAGAGCAAAGTATTATTTGAAATGTGATTGCTTGCTCAGTTTAGTGCATTTGATAAATGCAGATTTGCCTCTCCTTCTTTTTTTTCCCAGTCAGCACACAACTAGTTGTGTAAAGTCCCAAATGTTTCAACATGCTATAAAATCCTCAATATTACAACATACTGCGACATTCAAAAGATGGCAAAGAGGTTACAACAGTTTATTTTAGAATTACTGACTAAGTGTGTCTAGAACCTAAATGGCTGTAAACCAGTATAATGCATCCATCTTTCCATTTACCTGGTCGGTGAAGTTGCCAACAAACCCTATGTATTCAGACGATGTTTTGTCCTCATATTTGTCATTAAATTCCTGATCGATCACCACATTAACAGCAACTGACCTGTTAAATGTAACTGCAAAGAGAATCAAACAAATTGGACACCATAAATGAAAATTTAGGATAACAACTAATTAAAAAAATGTGATCTGTAACTTTTAGTTACATTTAAAAATGACAGGGCATGCAAGGACTTGACAGTACCTGGGTCAACGCTTTCAACAAATTCACAAAGTTTTCCACTGAATCCAGCAGAACATGTGCAGTTAAATCCATTGAAATATCCCCCATTTTGGCACTTTAAGGGATCTGCTGTTGTTACTGGTTGAGGGGTTGTTTGAGTTTTTGGCGTAGCAGATGGTGTTGTGGTTGGTGGATCAGTTGGTGGTTTGGTTGATGGAATGGATGGCTGTGCAGTTGGTATAGTAGTGAGTGGTTGGTCTGTTGGTGTTACAGTTGGTGTTCCGGTAGGTGGTTCTGTTGGAGGTAAGGATGGTGGTCCACTTGACTGGGTAGATTGTGGGCCTGTTGTAGTGGTTGCTTTAGCTGATGATGTGGTCCGAGCAGATTCAGATGTTACTGTGTTGGTCAGACTGGTTATATCAATTGCTGACGTGGTCTTGGCTGGACCGGTTGGTTCAGAAACCAAGGTGGGACCAGCGGGATGAGATGTCACTAAATCTGTTTGACTGGTTGGTGCAGATACCAACGTGGTACCAGCAGACTCAGAGGTAACTTTGTTAATGGGACTGGTATGGTCCACTGCCAATGTGGTCTCCCCAGTTTCAAATGTTACTGTGTCAGTTGGATCGGTTGACTCAGGTTGTGATGTAGTCTTGGCAGGCTCTGATGTTTCTGTTTCAGTCTGAGTAGTTGATTCAAATGCAGTCGTTATCTTGGAAGTCTTGCTAGGCTCAGAAGTTAATTTCTCAGTGAGACTTGTTGGTTCAGGTGCAGATGTTGTCATGGCTGGGACAGATTCAGAAATTGAGGTGGTGTCGGCAGGCTCAGAAGTTACTGTATCTGTGGAACCTATAGGTTCAGTTGGCAATGAGGTCTTTGCAGGCTGTGAGGTTACTGAATCCGTTGGACCCACTGATTCAGATACCAAGGTGGTAAAAGCAGGTTCAGACATTGCTGTATCCGTTGAACCTGTAGGTTCAGGTGACATGGTTGTCTGGGCAGGTTCAGGGGTTA